>NC_079166.1:90603745-90826245 GCF_947568905.1 Ostrea edulis | reverse complement strand
AAATATAATTTTAGTAGAAGGTAATCTGAAAAAAATTAAAACTCCTGTTGGACTCCAACCTGCGACCTACTGTTCAGCAGTCGGTATTTTAACCTACTGAGCTACTCGGCTAGGTATCTAAATGGAAAAGGAAAAGTCAAATATTGCTGATATCGATTTTTTCATCCATGTTTTTTAAAGGAAGTCAGCCATTATGACGATGTAGAGTACTACCTTTATGAGCAGGGACCAAATAAATCATGCGACATTCTTTATTTCGCACGACTAAATAATACATTTTCTGCAAGGAAATGACAAATATGGATGGAAAACAATGTCCTGAAACTTTTCACCATGTTGAAATATAAACTTTATATAACATTTTTAGACACAATGGTCACTATAATAATTTTGGTCCCACCGCAACTAAACGCCTGTCCTTGGATCATTAAATTTACAATTTGGTAAAGGACAACTACTCCTTTTGAATATCTATTTAATCAGAATTTACTATCAATAACAATACCACCGCCGCAGTGGTCTAGAGGTAGAGCGTACGTCCTACATGCGGATGGTCGGTGTTTGAATCGTGGTCGCGAAAGACCTAGGTCGTTAAAACAAGTAGTGATAGTTGCGAGGTGAAGACAACGAACAGTGATCAATCTCATAACTCCTATAAGTAATACAAAATAGTTTCATCTCCAAACGCTTGGCATCAGGTGTGAATGTCACGGGTCCTCGGATATGATCTTAATAACGGATGACCCGTGTCACAGTAGGTGTGGCACGCTAAAGAACCCCCACTGCTCAATGACCGTAAGCGCCAAACATAGGCCTAAACTTGAAGTCCGTCATCGGTCTTGGTGATGTCTCCATATAAATAAAAAAATATCGAGAGGGACGTTAAATAAGATACAATCAATCAATACAACCGGTAGCATTAAAGGCGATGCTATTTAAATATTTTACACATAAACACTATATATCCAGTTTATTTCTTTATTTGTTCCTATTTTATCTTTTAGGGCCATTGCAATCGGCATTGTAATTATCATTGTAGCCATCGTCGTTATAATCATCATTATTCGTATTATCATGCGATAAATGACTGTATCGCTAACCCTAAGTCAGGAGTTGGTTATCACTACCTTATAAACATATGACACTGGATCACGAAATGCTCTGCATTACATTGCAGTTTTTTTTTCTTACAGATGTGATGTTGCAGAGAAGGATATTTTCGGAAATTTGTCAAGTTTCGATTGAAAATGTGAAAACAGTTGTAATGGTAGTTTTCGGTAAAAAGTGTTCAATTGTTATTACATAACGGACGCTGATCAATTACAATAGAAATGAAGGGGAACGTTGAAGCCCATTATCATTCATAACAACTATTATCTGAAGAATAACTTACTGTTGCGTTCAGTTTAATTGTGTATGCAATATTTTTAGAATAGAACTAAAATGAAACAAATCAATAGTTTGATGCATACATGTATGTCAAACAAGAAGGAAAGGGACAAACAAACAACTGGACAAAACAGAAGAAAAATACACTTAACCACATACACTAACTAACAAGTGCCACATATATTCATGTCAAAACAAACCAACATAATAATGCAGGTCTATGAAACACTTTGCATCCATTTCATCACTTCACCAGAGAACGTTTAAATGCATACATAAACATGCATCTGTATGACTTATACTACAGTGCATAATTATCCGTATATAACAATCAACCCATGAAAGTGTAATTGTTTTTGTAATTAATAATGATAATGACAATTCAAAATCGAGTTGGAGATAATGTGAATCCAAATAAGTCAGATAAATACATGTATAATGGATTTGAAAACAAAATTTAGGAGGTTATTCAAAAAGATGTCCATCGATCATGCATGTGCAATATTGAAAACTTTAAAACTGAACGATGTGTTATCAACAAGAGTGGAAATAACTCATTTTTAACATTTTTAACATGAAAGTTAGTGCAAGATGATATACTAATTCGAATATGATGAATTAGACAAACATATCTGCACGGAATAACATATATACTAAATAGCAGTGTCTCTGTATAACGACTAGAATCGACTGTCACTGGATTACTGATTGTAACGACTATCAAAATAACAAATAGGGGGAACACCTGTGGAATTTATTTGACACGATCTCAAAGTCTAGAAGTTCTTTCACTTGGGGTCATGAATGACGATAACTTCTGCATGTAGGATACGCCTGTCCAGAACATGTGCGCACGAACGTGTTCTTGTTCTTCGACAACAATTCCTACATTCTTGAATCTCAAACCCATTAACTAGGCGTTCAGAATCGGTAGGAGCTTGTACTCGCGCGAAGAACGGTGGTTTCGAATGCACAAGTCTGCATCTGGCATTTTATAGATTTTTTGAACTCGGGGTTTGCCTAATAGGCAGAAATGGTATTCGACCCGCGTAAACTAAACAACATAAACACAATTTTTATAATCTATCTTATATATTAAAATAATTATTTAATGAAATGTTTTCTATTATTATTTGTCCTTAATTTTTATTTATTTTCATATCATTAATAATCAAATCATCGCGTTTTATACTTCGTATGTTTTACCGATTGTGTACAGTTATTAGACTTACCTTTCATTACATCACAACGAGGGAACGATGTAAATAAGGTGAGTCACTGCGTACACAAATTTCTTTAATTATTTTTTCCTGTTTCAATTTTATATTTTTGTTAAGAGTCATCAGACTTGAATAGACCGGTATTTCGCCTCGTGTACCGCGGTACATACCGCTACCAGAAACATACCGGTACACCGGTATACCGGTAATATCGCGCACCTCTACTAGCTAGACCCTCAAAAGTTACAAAGGTAATTTTGAAACGGTAATGTTCAAACCGCTTTATTATACGTAACTAAGTTTGACTGGTCCCTTAACAACGAGTTTGCAGAATAGACAAAACCAGTCTAATATCAACAAGTTTAGCTTAGGGAGTCAACCAGTGAACGTCCCTTGAACAAATCATCTTCATTTTAAATGTGGTAAACTTATATACGGACTGTATACTATATCTATTTGGTATTATCATATTCCAGACGTGGAGAGGGCATCGGTCTCCATGATCTTTAACAAAAGTCTCCATTATTAATATTTTTCCTGTTAGAAATAATGAAGAGGCGTCTTGCCGTTAAATTGTATGCATTTTTTACATGAAAAGATCGTTCAATAGAAACAAAATGAGGAGACGGGGAATAACGATAGTAAAATCATGCCCTCCTCCCCTCCTTCATCAGTTGTCAGACTGTTGAGACCCCTGTACCATCAACTTGTTTGTCAGTAGCTTGTCTCGATTTTAGAAACTGACTATACGCAGAACAGGCTCTTGTGTATTGAATAAGTTGAGATATATAAACACCATATGCAGGTGATAATGGAATATTGCTACATAAATATGAGAAGTTGAGGATATATAAGCTGAAATCATCCCGTTTGTCATACAGTTGAGTTGTCAGTTTGCTGTCAATTTCTACTTTCAATAAGATAAATAAGTATGAAGCAGAAGTGGACGATTATGTTGTGTATTTTATTTCGAGGTCACAGGGATATATCGAATCAACTTATGAATGAAAGTTATTATTGTTAATAGACAAAACGTCATCGATATATCTAAATGTCGAATTGAAGGCCACATCAAGATATTTTTCTTCTCACGTAGAAGTTTTTGAATAAATTCTGCCTCACATGAATATAGAAGCAGGTCAGCTAACAGAGGACCACAATTCCTGCCCATGGGATTTCCAACAGACTTTTGGAAGACCTGATCACCAAAGACCACGAAGATATTGTCAATGAGGAACTCTAGCATATTTTTTTTGTTTCAACTCCAGAGTACGTGTGCGTGGAATCAGAGTGGTGTTTAACAAAGTAATTTTTTTTGGATGACTGATCACTAGATATGAATATTTCCGATTTCCATTTTTGTCGACGAAGCAACTGTCTATGATCTCAAAACGTCTAGTCTTTAATTGATCGTGAGGAATGGTCGTGTAAAATATTGAAAAAGTATGTCTTTTTAAACACTCAAATTTGATATCATGGTTTTTTTTTCTCATAGCAAGTACAAACAGGTCATTATTTATTCCCATTACTTGTATTAAACTTCTTTTCAATCGATATTGTTCGGAGACATGATAATATATCTATTTTATGCAATTATTGATTTGTTTTTCTTATGTTGTGTTGATACCAACAGACAAATCTTTAACTGATTAAATCTTGAGTCAATTTCAAGTAAAAAAAACATGTTTTAGAACATTACAGCTTGATAACAAGCATTGCGATCGCAGTTTTTCTTTTTTCTTTCCTAATTCTCCTTCAACGTAGAAATCAAAAATACACTTCCTAAATGAATTGACATTATTACAAATTTCAGGTGCGAACCTCTTTCAATAAACAAACCAACAAACAAATCATAACTATTGTACAAAAACCAACGGTAATCAATATCAATATGATTTACGACACAAATCACAAATGATCTAGCAATTTAAAGAATGAAGTTGAAACAAAAAATCACCTCATTCAAACAATCTACAATTGCTTATGAACTGTACTTTAAATAAAAATATTTCAATAGTAATTTTCAAGAAAAAATATACCATGCATTATATCCATAAAATAAAATGTTATGCTCCGTGTGATACCGTGAAACTAACAAGTCAACTTTATGACAAACGGGATGATTTCAACTTCTCCATCGTCAACTTCACATATTTATATTGTAATATTCCATTATCACCTGCATATGGTGTTTGTATCTCTCAACTGATTTAATACGCAGGAGTTGTTATGCGTTTAGTCAGTTTTTAAATCGAAGCAACCTACTGACAAACAAGTTGATGGTACAGGGGTTTCAACAGTCTCGATTAAAGTCAGCATTTTGCAAATTCTATGATCGTCATAACGATCTAGTTCGTGAAAACAACCTATCATTGGGTAAAATGCTGTCAAACATGTTTCATACCGATTGTTAGGCCGTTATTGGCACACTGATTGTAACTGCGGATAACTCCGTTTACCTGATCAGGACACAATGCTCACGACGGGCGTTACCGGTCGATAGGGGATGCTTACTCCTCCTAGGCAGCTGATCCCACCTCTGTTTTTCGATTTAATAAAATATTCAAATTACAATATGACAACAATCTGATTTATCATGTCATTCAGCATTGTTGCAGCAAAATAATGTAAGCAATTCACAGAAAGCGACACATGTTAAAAGATGAGACATGACGTCATCCCCGGGTACGTTTAGGCAGGTTATGAAAATCACTACTTGGATAAAATCCGCGGAATAACATAACGTCATAATTGAAATAGTTATATCACTAATTATATATCAAATCCCGATTTTATTTTTATGTAAGTTTTATTTATGCATGAAATAAACCATACAGCTAATAACATCCAAAGAAATATGGAATGTTATGCTGCTGTCGTGTAATTTGTGTCTGATCAATATGAAAGTAAACTGATGATGTCATAACTATACATTGAATGACGTTGACACATGTGAAGAATTTATTAAAGTGTGCAGTGTAAATATCAACAAATTGTGGAATATTTGAAATATATGACATGGGATATATATGTGAAATGCTGAGAATTTATTGAGATTGTTAAGACGTTCTTGGCACACTGATTTTGACTGCGGATAACTCCGTTTAGCTGATCAGGATATAGGGCTCACGGCGGGTGTGACCGGTCAACAGGGGATGCTTACTCCTCCTAGGCACCCGATCCCACCTCTGGTGTGTCCAGGGGTCCGTGTTTGCCCAACTATCTATTTTGTAT
Organism: Ostrea edulis; assembly: GCF_947568905.1. Classification (NCBI taxonomy): domain Eukaryota; kingdom Metazoa; phylum Mollusca; class Bivalvia; order Ostreida; family Ostreidae; genus Ostrea; species Ostrea edulis. Next base: position 90,820,402 of record NC_079166.1, on the reverse strand, counting down.
TGCTTGTAGGAGTTATGAGATTGATCACTTTTCTTTATCTTCACCTTGCATTATGAAGGTATGTTGATTTCCTTCATTGACAACTTTGTTTAACGGGGAAAACATTCCATTTAGCATGTCGATCCGATTTTCCTCTGTCACACACTGAAATAAAACTGCAAAAGTAACACACTACTCCGCATACTTTTAGATAATTTTATACACCGTGTGAAAGGTCATAAACTAAGGTACACAGTGATTACTGATCGAATCGTCTGTTAAGAACACTTTTAAAGAAAACTGAATAGCATCAGTGCAAAATGTGAAACATGGGATAGATGGTTTTGTGCTTAAGGTAGCTATTGATAGCTGTCCCCTAAAAAACGTTTATTGAATTTTTTTCAATTTTATTCATTATAACATTTTGACTTTATCCTTAAACATATCAAAAAATCAACAAAAGTAATTAGGTTAATATTTGATGAACGTGAGATTGAAATCCCCTCTTTTGCAGCCCCAAAAGGCAAAAAATGCCAAAATTGAGCAAATTAACACAGAAGCCAATAAAACATTTATTGACACCAGAAATATTGTTTGTCATATATAGTTATGTAAATTAAACATAAACAGATAAAAAATCAACATGGATTAGAAATTCAAAATGCATTTAAGGAAAACATTGGGATGATTCGACTTGGCAATTGGCCAAATTTACCCTAAATATGGCGTTTCTCAAATACTATCAGGCATACATTTTCTGACAACAACAAAATTCTGCTCATAAAATTTCTGATTTTATTTCATTTTTACAATAAGTCAAGTAGTATCTAAAATATTGAACAGAAAAAAAATGTAACAAATGAGGTTTAATCTGAAACTATGTCAGATTTTGTAACCCTACCCCCTCCCTTCTAGAAATGAATTTTAAGAGATACAGTCAGCAGAAATAAACTATTGACCTTAAATGATTAAACATTCCCAAATTACCACATTGAGCATTCAAACTCACAATACTAGAAGTTTCTATGAACCATTTAAGAATGATATATAGTGTGTGTGCTATTGCAGTTGACCTTTTCGCACTCACAATGATTGCCTAAACATTTAGTTATTTTTCATACAATTTCTTGTAATAACTGGACCAAATATATTACCTATACATATTTTTTGATAGAAATTTATATCACTGTACAGTATAATACACCAAATATGTTTAAATAACCATTTCATATTGCAATAAATAATTAATATCAATGGAAAGAGACCCATGGGCTGCCAATGGATCACTACATGTAAGTCCATCTGAGTCATCTTGCCCTCACAGATAGGTGTGTCTTTCATAAGTTTAAGATTTCTAATTGTAGTTTCACAATGAACCAAAAACTCACTATTGGATAACTGAGAATGCATGTACATGTATATTGCATTAACTGTAGTTTTCCCCAGGTGAAGGTCTATGTTCACTGTATGTATAGGCCCCCCCCCCTTTTTTTTTTTAGAAAAGTTTCATAATGGAACTAATTCACCCCCCCCCCCGGGTGAATTAGTTCCATTATGAAACTTTTCTAAAAAATTGATGTATGTTTCAACTAAATTTTGAATTACAAGGAAAATTCAAACACATTGATTGAAGTTATAAAATTAATATTCTATGATGTTCACATTTTTTACTAATATATCTAAGAAAGAATGATCAACATTGAAATTTCCTTTACATTTATCCAATATTCTTTTTCAAAAGGCATGTACATGTAATACACGAGTACATGTACTTGTTTTCCCTTAAATTCACGATTTAGTTTAAAGTATGTTGTACAACATCCACTGCTCTGAGCTCATATAAGTGAATTAATGTTTTTCAGCCAAGTCCCAAATTTTGCAGTAGTTCTTTAGCCTTCGGAACTTGATCAAACATTTTTAAATTTGTGGAGTTGTGGGGGTCCAGGGGACATGTCATCATCACTGTAAATGGAGTACCTGTTCAAAATATAGATAAATATATTTGAATATAGCAAAAAAGATGAATATCTGATATACTCAGAATTGTCTTTACAAATGTTTATCAAAAGAAAATATAGTACCTCTCTTGCTGTTATACTTGTTGACTCGAGATCCACTTCAACCTGCACTGGTCCTATCTAACCTCCCTTGGTCCCCAGGCTGATGCCTAGAAAAAAAATCATCATAATTAATATTTGCACAGTTAGGTTTATATTATACCATTGAGTAAATACACTGCGTCAGACAATGTGAATTTTAAAATTGTGTCTCAACACATATTCAGTGAAAATTTAAATACTGATGTTTCAAAATTATAAATTGCAATATGAGATGACATATATATATATATGTTTTCATAAACTGCCATAGACTTATCATATCTGTTTTATTTACAAAATGTGGGTCAAGAGAAGGGCATACGTGTAGTATACATATCTTACTTATACATACAGTGCATACATTTGCCTATGAGAGGGCATATGCAGACTTGTGATTAATTTACATTATTTTTAATAAGGTTTTGCCAACCTACATGTTTGTGTGAAACACGAAACCTCAGGTTTGATATATTTCTTAGGTCACTGAAATTTCGAAGTAATATTATATGTACACATTAGTCTAGGGAATTATAATTCAACACCACCCTCCACTTTCTATCCGGTTCCCTCATACCCCTAGATAGTAGGTCTATACATATATTTGTTTTTCATTACTTTTATACATGTACATGTAGCTCAAGGTATGTTATTTTCGTAACGGTTATTTTCATAACGATATTTTCTTAATAAAAGAGTTGTGAGAGCCCATGTTTACAAATGTGGTATACATTTACATGGCATCCGTTCGTTTACAATCACATGCACAGGTGGGAGTTATATTCTAAGCACACATGGAATACATATATACATACAAAATAATACATCTACTGTATGTCGTGTGTTTAAACGTAGAGATGTTATTATAAATCGCGTCGTGAAATAGCAGAGGAAATGTGAGTTGAACTTTTGAATACAAATTTATGGCATTTTTTTCACTCACCAAACGAAACTATGATTCCGTTGTCTAGGTTGAATGCATCCACCAACGTCCTCTTCTTGCAAGAAACTTTGTTTAGCCTCTCAATGACTGTATAAACAGTATTTAATCTCGCATCATGCTGCAATCGGACATTACGATGTATCAACCTACAATTTGTTTACGTAGCGCATCGGTGGTTGGTTTAACATTTCAATTAGCAAAACGTTTCACACATATGAAACATTTGATCTACCATTATTACAGATATTGACGTATACTTATGTGGTATGTGCATATTTTCTCTAGGCGAGTAAGTCACAGCAACAAAACACTTTCGGAACCCCTTTTTTGTTTTTCGACTATTATATGACGGAGTAAGGAATTCCGGAAAATGAATTCACGTGAAAATACACAATTTTTACTGATCACTTGCTTTTTATCCGTCGCTACCTTAAATGTTTAATAAATATTTCTTACCGAAAGTGGTAGGATTCTATCAGTAATGATGATACACTATGAGTGTTTTACCGTCATTATCGCCAGTTAGACCAATATTTAAATCCTGGGGTAATGTGTTACTTTTCGATTTTCTATTAAGGTACATCCATGATCTATTTATAACGGTCATGCAATGACGTCATACGGAAGCGCATGTTTGTCATGTTGTTATGATACAAAATGTTCTCATGTAAACAACCAAAATAGTTTTTAAAAGTTAGTAGCTCCCTCTCTTTGTGTAGGACATATTTTAAAAATTATGCAGTTTACGTGCACAAATTGAGCATGACCTGCCTTTGTTTGTAAGACATTCATGTTAAGCGATACAATCAATCCCCAAGTAAATACATAATGAAACAGCAGTTTTGCTAATTTTTGATTTACCGGTTTTTCTTTGTTCCTCATATATATGACATCGTTGTACATATCGGAGTTTGTTTTTGAATTTTTACCGTTAATGTTTTACGCAACTTTATATACTTGTAACCAAAGATTGTACTTTTTTTTGAAAATAATGGGACAGAACGGTATTTAATTGTGCTTGCCTAATTTCGTTGATTTTCAATTTCATTGGCCTACTTCAAAGGCCTATCATCGTAACAGTGCTCCATGGTGCAATGGAAACTTAGGAAAGAAAAAGTAGTACCGTCTTGATTGTCAAGGGTGTGTGTCCCTATACCAAGTTACATAAGTTTTACATATATACAATATAAACGTGTTTTTTTTTCAGCGTACTTAGTCAATCAAATTGCGTGTTACAAGTAAAAGTAGAATATTGCACGATAGTAAGGGAGATATGAAGATGTGACCCCCCTGATGGCAATATTAACACCTAAGAGGAATGTGTTTTTCTCTTGGGTGGGTGAATACATTTTCATATTTCCTGAACAATTATTCGAAAATTATTTATCATACCGAAACAAAGCAATATTACAAATATGCATTTGAAATTGTAGTCCGTTGATTTATATAAGTAGTTGCGATCTTTTTAACGGTATTAAGCGCCGTCAACGTATTAGAAGGTACAGACAACAACGAAACACAAAATACGAAATACAGTAAAAATATTAACCATTTCTTGAAATCCCATTCTCCTTAAATGCTGATTTACTTGCTTGTTTTGTATGAACCAAATTCATCGGATTTAACTATGCATAAAAAAGACATTAACAAATTTCGTTTTTTCCTTACGAACTAAGAAAGTATAATTATTCGGACTTATTGTGACTTCACAATAAACTACATCTACGTCTGACGTACATTTTAGGAAAAATGCACGAAACTGTAAAAGGGGATGAAATATGATTGGGAGATATGGTGTTTGATAGTCTCGTGGAACCAGACACTCGATTGTCTCTGTACGTCCTCAACGAGCTGGAATCTGGTAACGACTCTGATAACGTTTATAACGTTAAAACTAGGTTTATCAAATCTAGTTATTTAATTTGATTGGTTGATTCGGCACACTTTCAAAATAGCGACTACTAAAGCTATTTGTAATAGATTAGATTTGCCGTTTGAGTGTAATGATTTACAAATAGGATGTTTCAAAACTGTTGTAAAAGGAAATGCTTCATTTGCTGTTCTATCTAAGGAATATGGTAAAACCATTTTGAATTCAATTTTACCTTAAGGAATTTGGGAGACAATATTTATCTGACAAGGATCGCAGTTTTTCTATATTGTTAATGTAGTAATGGTTTCCCCATAAGTATCACTAATGAAGGATCAACTGATTAACATCAAATCACTGTTTATGTCTGATATATTCAAACCGGGACTATATTAGCGCTCCCTAGTGGTAATACTTACTCCTCCTAGGCACCTGATCCTACCTCTGGTGTGTCCAGGGGTCCGTGTTTGCTCAACTGTCTATTTTGTATTGCTTATAAGGGTTATGAAATTGATCACTGTTCGTTGTTTTCACCTTTGCTATCGTGAGTCTTTACTAGACTCTTTGCTCGTCGGAGATTTGTGGAGATAGCCGCACGTCTGACTGAACAAGATTAGATGTTTTAGGGAGATATGAAGTTTTATTCTTCCTTGCACGTGACTGTAAACGCCACTCAGATTACACGTGACAAAGAATTTTCACCCTGAAGAAATATTCATATCTAGTGATGGGTCATTCAAAAACTTGCTTTCTTAAACACCACTCTGATTCCACGCACAAGAACTCTGAAGTTGAAATAAAAAATATGCTAGAGTTCCTCATTGGCAATATCTTCGTGGTCTTTGGTGATCAGATCTTCCAACAGTCTGTTGGAATTAACATGGGAACGAATTATGTTCCTTTGTTAGCTGACCTGTTTCTATATTCATATGAATCATAATTTATTTAAACACTTCTACATGAGAAGAAAAAATATCTTGCTGTGGCCTTTGATTCGACATTTCAATATATCGATGACGTTTTGTTTATTAGCAATAATAACTTTCATTCATATGTCGATTTGACATATCCCTGTGAGCTCAAAATAAAGGACACCACATAGTTGTCCACTTCTGCTTCATACTTAGATATTTATTGAAAGTAAACATTAACGGCAAACTGACAACTCAACTGTATGACAAAAGGGATGATTTCAGCTTCTCCATCGTCAACTTCCCATAGTTATGTAGCAATATTCCATTATCACCTACATATGGTGTTTATATATCTCAACTGCTTCGATATGCAAGAGTTCGTTCTGTGTATAGTCAGTTTTTAAATCGTGGTAAGCTACTGACAAACAAGTAGATGGTACAGGGGTTTCAACAGTCTCGATTGAAGTCAGCATTTCGCAAATTCTATGGTCGTTATAACGATCTAGTTGTTCAATACAACCTATCAATGGATCAAGTGCTGTCTGACGTGTTTCATACCGATTGTTAAGCCGTTCTTGGCACACTGATTTTGACTACGAATAACTCCGTTTACCTGAACAGGATATGGGGCTTACGGCGGGTGTGACCGGTCGACAGGGGATGCTTACTCCTCCAAGGCAACTGATCCCACCTTTGGTATGTCCAGGGGTTCGTGTTTGCCCAACTATCTATTTTGTATTGTTTTTAGGAGTTATGAGATTGATCACTGTTCGTTATCTTCGCCTTTCAGAATACCCATGCCAGATACTATCACTCTGGAGCGCGTGCATTTTATTCTCAGAGGGTAGTAACATTTTTTAAAGAAAATGCTTTACGATCATTTAGATTGAAGTAATTTTACTGGAAACTATAATATTAATTGTTTCATTTGATCAATTAGAGAATAAATTGCATTGTTTAGATTGAAATATGTACGAAGATGATTAAGATTGGGGTCGGTACAAAAATAATATATTGATTTTATATTTTACCGACCCTCTCGAGAATTATTCACTTATATGGAGACGTCACCATTACCGGTGAAGGTCTGCATGCTTTAGATTTATGCTCGGCACGTTCGGCCTTTGAACAGGGAGGGATCTATTTCGTGTAACATCTGCTGTAACACGGGGTTTCGATTTTTGCGGTCTCAGCTGAAGGGCCGCCCCATTTAGTAAAGCAAGGGTACTGAGAACCTAATCTAACCCGATACCCACGGGACATGAATAAAAAGGAAAATAGATTCACCTAGAAAGAGAGGGGCTACATCTGATGTTATTAGAACTGATAATCTGAATAGGTATTTACTTCAGCTATTTTACTCTATGAAATGTAGACTCGAAATGAAGAAGAAAATGAAAACAACAGGTAACTATAAGAAAACAGGAATTTAAAATCACTTTAGAAAAAAAGCATGTATTATATCAAATATCTTCAAATTATTGGAAGGAGGACAGACATCCAAGCATAAGTCTAGAAAATAAAGTAAGATTTTCTTTACGACCTCACATTGTAACAACATTATGTTCAATAATTGCATAAAACAGCCCAACAGGAAGTAATTTTTGGTTGATTGGACAACTAAGGGGTCAAAATGACGTCCACGATTCATAAAATTTATTAAAGGAAATTGTTTCTTATTCTTTTAACGAATTGCTTTCATTTCATAAATGCAATGTATTATGATTTTCTTTTTTGCGTTTTCAAAAGATAATCGGCCAAAAGTCCCTGCTTATTTGTTTTCTTTTATTGGAAAAAAAAGCCTATCAATGTTATGATAAATCTTCACGAGAAAACTTTATTTTTGCTAACACATTCCAACCTAATAATTCCAATAATCGGTATTTTGGACACATGTATCTGCAAATTATATGGCATTGGAAAAACCTAATTATGACTACTCAGTATTTATGTCAGATAATGAAGTTGTTGCTACAAAGCCTCTACTTATTTTTTTAAAAAGACATAACGAACCTTTTAAATATGACGAGGTCTGATCTTGATTTGCAATCTCTCTTCCTGCTTGATGTGTCTTGATCACCTTTGTAATATTAAACAATGGAATCCAATCTTTTGTACTTGCATCTATTTCAGTCGTTGTTACATACATGTAGATCTTCAATTCCAAAGGGGGATCCCCAAATGGTATCTAACACAAAACATCAATCAAAATATAGGTATATATATCTTTATATCATATATAATATGCTGACCCATTGGTCATGCATTGTGTATTGTAGAATCACAAACGGGATATTGATCATTTCATTATGCGGTGTGGAATTAGAAACGGAAAATCATATTCGTCAAACATGACTTCTAAATGCACTTATAACTCTCCAATTAAAAATGTAAATAATTACCCGAGAAGATCATAAGTACTGGTGAAGTAATCAGTTTGTGCATTTAAACAATTAGATGATATACTGCACTGTGTAGATTGAAATAAGTACGAAGGTGTTTGAGAGTGCAGTGTGTACAAAAAGGAAGAATAGAAAAATAAAGACATTCATCTAGAAAGAGTGGGACTGGGGCGGGCAAAATTAGATACGATGAATAATGTTTGCTGAAGAACTGTATAATTAATCTATTTCGATATGTTGTCACTCTATGAAACGTAGAATGGAAATGAAAAAATGAAACATCAAGAAAATTTAGGAGACTAGAAAAATACAATCATTTTAGAAAAAAAAACATGTCATGATTTCGAATACCTTCAAATTATTTTCTAGTCATGGAAGGTGGACAGAGATGCGTACAATGGTTATAAAAAAAATATATTTACGACCTCATATTGTAACAGTATGTTCAAGAATTTCTTCTGTAAAATTCAGCAGACAGCCCAACCTGAAGCATTTTTGATTCAATGGAAAAGTAAGAGGTGAAAATGGCATCCATAATTCAGAAAATTTACTGATGGAAATTGTTTCTTCTTCCTTCCGAATTGCTTTAATAAGATAAATTTACTGTGTGATAGTTTTCCTGGCTGCCTTTTCCAAGGATGATCACCCCCAATTCTTCGTTTATATGTTTCCATTTTCAAAAACAAATATAAATGCGACGATAAGGCTTCTGAAGAAAGCGCAATTGTTGCTAACGCATTTTAACTTACCTCCTCCAATCATAGGCATTTTAGAGACTTCCATTGGCAATGTCTATTATCACGTTATATGCATAGATGATAAGGTACGTCATGGCAACTTGTTCAATGTAGTACGAGAGAGAGAGAGAGAGAGAGAGAGAGAGAGAGAGAGAGAGAGAGAGTATATCTATGTCATTTGAACTCGTCCACTCATCTTTACGTTTAGCAATTCAAATTTACCCCATCTCTCCCTGTCATGGTGAAGATTACGAATAGTGATCAATCTCACAACCCCTAGAATTATTAATCTCATAATTTCTTTAAAGCATACAAAATAGAGAGTTGGGCAAAAATGCACCGCTGGATATACCAGGGGTTTGATAAGGTGCCTTTACGTGTTTCCATTCTCTGTCGACCGACAAAACCGTACATGAGCACTATATCTTGATCAGGTAAACGGAGTAACCCATACTCAAAATCAGTATGCCAAAAGAGCTTATAAATTCGTTTGAACCTCGCCAGACGGCTTTTATTTAATGATAGGTTGTATTTGCAAATTTGATCGGATTTTAAACATTTCGATTGAGCATCACTGAACAGACACTATTTGTCGAAATGCGGATCAGGTACATCGAAATTGGTACCGTATAAGTTTACATTATGACCCCTGGGTCGAGGCCTCTGCTAGTGGACTGTTAGTACCCGAGGGTCTCTACAGCCCGATAGTTAAGTACTTCGTTACTAGCTTGAAAGTACGGATGTACATTTAATTGCTTTTATAAAATTTAGAAATTCATTTCAAAATTTAGGATTATCTCCCTCACGCATAGCTCTTATCCTTAGACGAATTTGACTCCACTTGTTTGGCACACTGTTTTCCCCTAAAATAGCTCTAAAACTTCATTGCTATTTCGGATTTCAAACATTTTGGTTGTGCATCACTGAAGAGACATTATGTTTCGAAATGTGCATCTGGCACATCAGAATTGGCACCGTATAAGTTTTACATCATAATAACATCCATAGATTTGCAAAATGCTTATCTTAAACGAGACTGTTGAAACATTTGTAACCTCAAATTGTTTGTCATGGCCTGTCTAGGTTTTAAAAAAATGATCATGCTATGAACATACGCTGAACAAACTTTTAAGTATCGAATCATTTGAAAGATCAGTTGACGGTGGATAAGATAAAATCATCCAATTTGTCATAAAGTTGAGTTACTAGTGTGCCTCTAATAATCATTTTAATGTTTTAGAGTTACTCCACAATCCTGATATAAAATGCATTGGATGATTTTGAAGGATATTTGCTTATAAATACAACAACCGAATCTTTATAAATCTTTTTGACGTATGAACACTGTCAAGTATGTCGACTGCATCTACCCCCACATAAATCAGTGCTTTTGTAATGATAATAGAAGGATCTATATCATACCACCTCCTAATACAAATATTATTACCCCTTATTAGGGAGAGGTATTGTATACACCCCTACTATTATCATTAAAGAAGAAATTACAAGTTCCTGTGCTCGGCCGCATGTGTGAAGAATGAAAAGATTGGTTAGTTATCTATTTTCACCTTAAATAATAGACAACACAAGTACACCTCATTCGATTCCAGAGACATTGATCTTACCTCTAATGTGGATAATATCACGAAACAAACAAGAAATTAAGCCAAGTGCTAGGTTTTCCAAGAATTCTCCTTTCAGTAATTGTACTGTCAATTTATCGAAGTGAGAACATGGACGGCTAGCACCTATAAGGACTATACCTACGCTTTACCCAAATTCAGATTGTACAACTTTATTAATAAGTCGATGTTTATGATATCTAATTGCAACTTAATTCAAGAGTTGGACTATTCTTTATTTTAGCATTTCACACTCTTTTCGTTTACGTTATGGTATCACATTTTGCTTTCCATGGCTGTATCGTTAATCGCTAATTACCCAATGAATTAGGTGGAGGTTTAAGATATAAATAAAAAAATCACATTGTAAAGTTTCAAAAATTTAAATGATTAAGCAATGAATTATCATTTTTTGAAAGATGTAGTCTCATAACTGCAATGATATGTACAAACAAATTTTGATAACGTGCTAACAATTTGTGTGCAAACTCCGTTGCTGTTATGAGACTATATCTTTCAAATTATAATAATTAATTGCTTAGATAAATATCTAAATACGAGGGAAATGTGAAGGACTCTGTGATGTCTTTTATTTTACGATTGCAGGGATATATCGATATATCGGTGGTAGAGTGTTCGCGTCGTAACTGGGAGATCATGAGTTTGAACTCTGTTCGTGGCATGGCCGTGCGAAACCTAAAACGTTAAAAGAAGTAGTGATTGCTCCTTCGCCAAACCCTCGACATTTACAATTGAGATTTACGAATTTTTCGGATATGACCTTAAAAACGGATGTCTCGTGTCGCGGAAGGCTTTGCCGTGTTAAAAACCCCTCACTGCTACGGCCATGAACACTAAGCATAGACCAAGAAATTTGTGGTACTTCACCTTCAGTTGGTAACGTCTCAATTTGAGTGAAATATCCTCGAGGAAACGCAAAAAACCATCAATCAAATGTGACTTAAAATGAAAATTGTTGATATATTAAACATTGTTCATAATTTAAACATCAAGTTGAAGGCCACAGCAAAATATATTTTCCTCTCGCGTAGAATATTTGGAATGAACTCTGCTTCATACGAATAAAAAAAAACAAATCAGCTAAGAAAAGGTACATAATGAAATATTTGATTATGATTTTGTTGACATTTTGAAAAACAACCATTAATGAGCACCTTCAGAAAAGATCTGATCTCAAATATGCCGTTAATCACTATGTCTTATATATCAAATTTTCAACTGCCTACCATTGATCACTGTATCTCTTTTCTAAGTTTTTTTTTTTTATAATTTAAGGATTTGCTCTACTTTATTGCAGGGTTAGGTATGCAATGTTCAAGGATATTAAGGAAATTTTAGATACGTTTGAATACACCTACCAATATTGAGGATTATATATATACAAATAGGCAAGATCAATCTAAATGCATATTCTGTATTTATTACTATTTGTATAGAAATGTCCTTTCCTCAGGACGACAGAAAGTTTACATAGAAAATAATACAAAAAGATGCCTAACACGAAATCTAAACTACAAAAGGTGATAACAAACAAAAAATATTTTAGCCTTAACATAACAAAGACACGATTTTTATATGTTTATGAACAAAGAAGTAAAATATGAATAATAATGATAACAATAATAATAATAATTTGGAAACGAGGGGGTTATTTATATTCGGTCTAAGAATGTACAATGTTGGCTATTTCATCTTAATAATCATAATCAATACATGTAATATAATTGTCTATTTCATATTGATAATTAATTAATACATGCAATATTGTTTATTTCTTATTGATAATTAATATACATGTAATATGGTCTATTTCATATCAATAATTAAATAATACATGTATTAATATATTGTCTATTTCATATTGATAATAATAATAATAGCCTTTATTTATCCAGGATAGCACAAATTAGCATATAGCTAGTTTCCATTGTGGTCCTGCATTAAAACATATACACAAACATAAAATTAACATCTAAAAGCAATATCTAAACATGAATACGATATAAAAGGAAAAGGGGAAAAATATAACATAAGACACACCTAATAAGTGATGAAATTATTACCTAAATATGAATACATGACATAAAAAGAGAGAAGAAAAAATAGCATAAGACACACGCACACAAAATGCCATATCACAACTACATTTGGCACACCTGAACAAAAAGGGGAAAGCACGATGTTTAAGTGCTACTTCTATGAAAATATTCCATCAAATACATAGCTTTAAAAATGCCAACCGAACCAGGGCTTCGAACATTTTGAGACAGTTTGTTCCAAAGGAATGCAGAAGAGTAGCTGTATGAACGTTTAAAATTTTCAGTTTTAGCTCTTGGTAAATATAATAAATTAGACATATTATCATTCGACCTGGTTTGGCGGCAACTCACATCTCTTTTATATTTAAACACGTTTAGGTAATTTGGCATTTGATTATTTAAAACTTTGAACAGAAAGACAACCTTTCTAAACATAAAATAATCCTTAATTGGCATCCAGTTCAAACAAGAAAATAAAAAGCCACAAGAGGCCCTGATATCTCGAATATTTAAAAGTATTCTTGCTGTCCTCTTTTGCACCTTGAATTTTTTTTCTAAATATAGTTGGTTTTGTACGTGACACCAGACAGTACAGCAGTAAGTAAAATGTGGAAGAACAATACTATTAAAAACCTTGATAAATACATTTGGTGGCTTAAAATAACTCACTCCCTTAAGTACAGCAAATTTTCTTACAATTTTCTTTGAAATAAACTCCATGTGTGCATCCCATGATAAAGTATTATCTATATAAACACCTGCTACTTTAGCCTACTTCACAAATTCAATTTGTACACCATTAAAATCTATACTTAACATTCGACATTTCCGTAACCTTTGAAACGTGTCAATAAGCATACATTGTGTTTTTTGAAGATTTATACTGAGTTTATTTTTAAGCATCCATTCTGTACCCAACTTAAGGTCCTCTTGCAATTTTGATTTAATTACATCAACAGATTTATCACTCACATCCTGTGAAGTGTCGTCTGCATACATTGTAACTGAAGAGTGTTTGAGACATTTTGGATACTCGTTAATGAACAAAATAAAAAATAATGGTCCTAAAATTGACCCCTGAGGAACTCCTAAGGGTATACTTTTTTCTCTCGATAACGCACCTCTCCAACTGACACATTGCCTACGATTTGTAAGATATGATTGAAACCATTTAAAAGTATTGTGACAAATTCCAAAAGACATACGTTTATGCAAAAGTACTTCCTGGTTGACTGTATCAAAGGCCTTACGCAAGTCAATAAACCGTCCATGTTTTTGAACCATTTATCAGTAAGACCATCCAACGCTGTCTCACATGAATGATGAATTTTGCAATTTCAAGTATCTTGATATTGGAATTCCAAAATTATTTACAAATTTGACTTTAAATGACACATTTTACTGACAGAATAATTGAAATGCTCCTTTGTTAGCTGACCTGTTTTTATATTTATATCAAGCAGAATTTATTCAAACACTTCTACGTGAGAAGAAATTATCGCTCAATGTAGCCTTCAATTCGACATTTCAATATAGGAGTTATGAGATTGATCACTGTTCGTTATCTTCACCTTGCATTGATGACGATTTGTCTATTAACAATAATAACTTTCATTTATATGTCGATTTGATATATCCCTGTTCTGCTTCATATTTAGATATTTTATTGACAGTAGACATTAATGGCAAACTGAAAACTCAACTGTATGACAAAAGGGATGATTTCAGCTTCTTCATCGTGAACTTCCCATATCTATGTAGCAATATTTCATTATCACCTGCATATGGTGTTAATATATCTCAACTGATTCGATATTCAAGAGCTTGTTCTGCGTAAATCTAGGTAAGCTACTGACAAACACGTTGATGTTACAGGAGTTTAGACAGTCTCGATTGAAGTCAGCATTTAGCAAATATTCTATGGCCGTTATAACGATCTAGTTCGTCAATGCAGCCTATCATTGAGTCAAATGCTGTCTGACGTGTTTCAAACCGATTGTTAGGCCATTGTTGGCACACTTATTTTAACTACAGATAACCTCGTTTACCTGATCAAGATGTAGGGCTCGCGGCGGGTGTGACCGGTCGACTGGGAATGCTTACTCCTCCTAGGCACCTGATCCCACCTCTTGTGTGTCCAGAGGTCCGTGTTTGCCCAGCTATCTATTTTGCATTGCTTGTAGGAGTTATGAGATTGATCACTGGTTCTTATTTTTACCTTTCATATGATACACTTAGATCGATATAAAGTTATTGTGAAAAATTCCTAAACAATAATAGACCCCAATCTTTGTTCATAAAACAAATAATAAACTCTCTGCAATGAGCTTAACCTCATCTTTTTAAACCCCTTTAAATACATTAAACAATAGATTTTTTTATGACTAAAAGTGAAAAACTAAATTGTAAGGGATTCTATAAAAAATGGATACTTCCCTGTAATAATAATTACTCGTTCACAAATCTTAGTGTTTCAGCAATTTTCGCAACAGGTATATATAGAAAATCAAGCATTTAAAAAACTCAATCCGGAAGTATAAAAAAAACTTCATGTCCTTCACCTGCGAGTAATTGGCTGAAAGATGTATCAACGGCTAGTGATATTGAGCACTGATTTGCAATATCATCGGGGTTTAACGATAGATTATATACAAATGTAGGTTTATTAACTAGCCTTTTAAATATGACGAGGTCTAATCTTGATTTGCAATCCCTCTTCCTGCTTAATGTGTCTTGATCACCTTTGTAATATTAAACAATATAATCCAGTCTTGTGTACGTGCTTCTATTTCAGTCGTTGTTATATACAAGTAGGTCTTCAATTCCAAAGGGGAATCCCTAAATGTTATCTAACGCAAAACATCAATCAAAATACAGGTGAATATATCTTTATATCAATTATGATATGCTGAACTATTGATCATGCATTGTACATTGTAGAATCACAAACAGGATATTGATGATTTCACTATGCGGTGTGGAATTAAAAACGGAAAATCATATTTGTCAAACATTACTTCTAAATGGTCTTGGAACTCTCCAATTAAAAATGTAAAGAATTACTCAAAAACACCACGGGCACTGGTGAAGTAATCAGTTGGTGCATTTGAACAATTAGATGATATACTGCACTGTGTAAACTGAAATAAGTACGAAGGTGTTTGAGAGTGGGGAAGGTGCAAAAAGGAAACATAGAAAAATAAAGACATTCATCTAGAAAGAGTGGGACTGGGACGGGCAAAATTAGATACGATGAATAATGTTTGCTGAAGAACTGTATAATTCATCTATTTCGATATTTTGTTACTCTATGGAACGTAGAATGAAAATGAAAAAAAATGAAATATCACGTAAATCTAGGAGACTAGATAAATACAATCATTTTAGAAAAAAAAAGATGTCATGATTTCAAATACCTTCAAAATATTTTCTAGTCATGGAAGGTGAACAAAAATGCGTACAGAGGTTAACAAAAAATAATCTTTACGATCTCACATTATGTTCAAGCATTTCTTTTGTAAAATTCAGCAGACAGCCCAACCTGAAGCATTTTTGATTCATTGGAAAACTAAAGGATGCAAATGGCTTCCATAATTCATAAAATTTACTTATGGAATTGAATCTTCTTCTTTCCGAATTGCTTTGATATGACAAATGTACTGTGTGATAGTTTTCCTGGCTGAGTTTTCCAAGGATGATCAGCCTCAATTATTCGTTTATCTGTGTCCATTTTCAAAAAAAATATAAATGCGACGATAAGGCTTCTGAAGAAAGCGCAATTGTTGCTAACACAGTTCAACTTACCTCCTCCAATGATAGGTATTTTAGTCACCTTCTAAGTGACGTCATAACAACTTGTTCAATCTCACAACTCCTGCAAATATTAATCTCATGATTTCTTTAACGCATACAAATAGTGAGTTGGGCAAACATGGATCCCTGGATATACCAGGAGTGTATTCAGGAACCTTATATGAGTTTCCATACCCTGTCGACCATCATACCCCCTGTGAGTCCTATATCTTGATACAAGGTGAAGATAACGAACAGTAATCAATCTCATTACTCCTATAAGCAATATAAAATAGATAGTTGGGCAAACACGGACCGCTGGACACACCAGAGGTGGGGTCAGGTACCTAGGAGGAATAAGCATCCCCTGTTGACCGGTCACACCCGCCGTGATCCCTATATTCTGATCAGGTAAATTGGTATGAAACTCGTCAGACGGCATTTGATTTAATGGTAGGTTGTATTTGCAAATTAGATCACAATAACGACCATAGATTTGCAAAATGCTGATTTTAAACGAGACTGTTGAAACATTCGTAACTTCAAATTGTTTGTTATAGCCTACCTAGATTTAAAAAAAATATATATCATATTATGAACATGCACATAGCTAACTCTTAAGTATCGAATCATTTGAGGGATCAGTTGAGGGTGGATAAGATAAAATCATCCAATTTGTCATAAAGTTGAGTTGTTAGTTTGGCTCTAATGATCATTTTAATATTTTAAAGTTACTCTTGAATCCTGAGATAAAATGTATTAAAGGATTTTGATGGATATTTGCTTATAAAAGTACCAACCGAATCCGTTTGCTGTATGAACACTGTCGAGCATGTCTGCATCTACCCCACAGAAACCATTGATGTTGTAATGATAATAGAAAGATCTATACCATACCACCTCCTAATACAAATATTATTACCCCTGATTAGGGAGTGGTATATACCCCTACTGTTATCATTAAAGAAGAAATTACAAGTTCCTGTGCTCGGCCGCATGTGTGAAGAATGAAAAGATTGGTTAGTTATCTATTTTCACCTTAGATAAAAGACAACACAAGTACACCTCATTCGATTCCAGAGAAGTTTGTCTTACCTCTCTATGTGGATAATATCACAAAACAAACACAAGAAATTAAGCGAAGTGCTAGGTTTTCCAAGAATTCTCCTTTCAGTAATTGTACTGTGAATTTATCGAAGTGACAACATGGCCGGCTTGAATTAGGTGTGGGATTTCAGATATAAATCAAACAATGCACATAATAAAGTTTCAAAAATGTAAATATTTAAGCTATGAATTATTCTTTTTTGAAAGTTGTAGTTTCATAACCCTCAATGATATGTGCAAACAAATTTTGATAACGTGCTAACAATTTGTGTGCATACTCCGCTGCTGTTATGAGACTACATCTTTCAAATCATAATAATTAATGGCTTAAATAAATATCTAAGTACGAGGCAAATGTGAAGGATTCTGTGATGTATTTTGTTTGAAGTTCACAGGGATATATCGGTATGTCAGTGGTAGAGCGTTCGCTTCGCACCCGAGAGGTCATGAGTTTGAGCCCCGATATAAAGACCCTCCGTGCTACGGCCCTGCGCACTAAGCATATGCCTAGCAACTTGTGGTACTTCACCTTCAGCTGATAACGTCTCAATTTGAGTGAGATATCCTGGAGAAGACGTAAAAACAATCTATCAAATGTGACTTAAAATGATAATTGTTGATATATTAAACATCGTTGATAATTTAAACATCAAGTTGAAGGCCACAGCAAAATATGTTTTCCTCTCGCGTAGAATATTTGGAATGAACTCTGCTTCATAAGAATATAAAAACAAATCAGCTAAAAATAAGAACATATTGAAATATTGGATTATGATTTTGATGACATTTTGAAAAACAACCATTAATGAGCACCTTCAGAAAACATCTGATCTCAAATATGCCGTTAATCACTATGTCTTATATATCAAATTTTCAACTGCCTACCATTGATCACTGTATCTCTTTTCTATGATTTTTTTTTTTTTTTTTTTTTTTACAATTTAAGGGTTTGTTCTACTTTATGGCAGGGTTAGGAAAGCAATGTTCAAGGATATTAAGAAAATTTTCAATACGTTTGGATACAACTACCAGTAATGAGGATGATATATACTAATAGGCAAGATCAATCTAAATGCATATTCTGTATTAATTATTACGTGTGGATAGGCTGTCTCCGAGGATACTTGTCGCTCGATATATAATCCTTCATGAATACACATAATAACTAAACCATATTGACTGACACGTCGCCCAGTATACAAAGGTGTCACTTTGTGGATTCTATAAGGGATACAGACTCCTACAGATCGGTTGGTGTCCCTCGGATTATCCTTCGTGATATCAAAGATTTGTCTGATGTACAATGGTCAGATTGTCAGATTTGGTACAGAAACCAAAATTCTTATACCTTTATAATTAAAGACTGTTATGTTCGTTTAAGAGATATTTTTGATAATTCCTTTTCAGACCCCATGAGTTCAATCTCAAAATGTTCTGCAGAAAATTGCAAAACTTGTGATATATTGATCGCTAGAAACCCATTTAATAGTAATCTTAGTGGACGTAGTTTCTGTACCAAAACTTTTGATAATTTGACTTGCAAATCTTCTAACGTTGTCGACCCCATTGGGTGTAACCTGTGTGGCTTAATTTATGTGGGGAAACCAAGGGTTCACTTAATAAAAGAATACCGGGGCACATATATCAAATAAATGATGGTGGTAACCAAACTTCTCGACAAGCATTTTAATGCACCGGACTACTTCATCTTGTACATGGGTGTATGGATTTTGCAACAAAATCACTATAACACAAACAATCCAACATTAAGAACCCCTTTTCGTAGACAACGAGAAGATCACTGGATAAGGACCATAGGCACTGCATTTCCATATGGATGCAATGATAATGTGGGCAATTTCACCAGTCCACAAGGCAATAACGTGAATGTGATGGGACTCTTTCCCATTAATCAAAGACCGAAACGCAATCATGGACATCATTTATATAAAAGACCAAGTATAAATGATGTCACGTTTGATTCGCTTTTGCCTTACGTCAACAGACAATTAGGTCCACATCATATTCGTACAAAACTTTACTCTTTTCCATTGAGAGTTTTACATACGTTATTTGAAGAAGCTACAGCTAGTCTATACTTGGATTTTTCAACACTTGAATATAGACTGAACTCTATGATTATGGATGTTACCTACCACAGGCTCTTTAAACCAGCATGGGTCATGGATGATATTCCTTCGAAATCATGCCGCCAGTTCCTTAAGATCAAATTTACAAACAAAGTAATGGATGTCATCAACAAAAGCAACATTCTTCGTCATAAAAGGTTTCAATCGTGTATTCCAACTTATTTCAAGTTCAAGTATACACCCTGTATTTCCCAAAGCTATACTTCTACTAGTGCATCCAAAAAATTTAATTATAAGCAAACTTTGCAGTGCCTCGGTATAGACCATCTTACACGTAATCCACCAACGTGTTCTTGTTCTTCATCTTCTTCAAACTACAGTCTAGCTGGACATGTCGTTACTGGTGATCTTGATATAATTGAGAATGAGGACCTCAAATCTCTACAATGATCTTAACCTCATTTTTGTAAAGCCCTTTAAACACATTTAACAGTAGATGTTTTTGATGACTAAAAATGAAAATGTAAGTTTGAAGTGAATCTATAAAAATGTAGATGTTTCCACGTAATAACTACTCGTTCATAAATTTTAATGTTTCAACAATGTATGTAGAAAATCAAGGATTTAAAAAACATCAACCCGGAAGTATAAAAAGAACTCCATGTCCTTTACCTGCGTGTAATTGGCTGAAATATGTTTAAATGGTCAATGGTATTGAGCACTCGTTTGCAATATCACCGGGGTTTAACGATAAAATCTATACAAATGTAAGTTAGACTTCTGTATTATCTGTAAAGCTTTGAAAGCAATCAATCCATTTGAAACAATGCAAGCAATGACCATGTTCTAGTATATGGGAAAAACACTATTTGTGAGGCATTTCTACCACATGGGTTGACAGTTATCTTCTGACAATCGTACAATTGCAATGATTGCTTATGTGATTTTCTAATGTTTCGTGTCAAAGCAAATTGAAAGTGTTTAAAGAATGAAGTTAATTTTGACCTATACGATACGATATAATGAAATCTGGTGTAGTTTACTCTTTATAAGCGGATTATAAGAAGCATAAACTGTACCAAGTTACATTATACCATATAGCATAGATCAAAATAGGTTCATTCCTTAAAAAAACCGAAATTATGTAAAAAGACAAAACTACTCTCAACAAGTTTTCAGTTATACAAAAATGTAAGCAAACACTGAGAGATAGAAATCACTTGAACCGCGCAAGGATTCACTTAGCAACAGAGTTAGGAAGAGTCGACCGAGAAAACTGCGAACTTCGTTCTATGCATAACCGTAGTGTGCACTTTATTAATTAAATTTGAAAACGCAAGGGGGTGTTTTCAACAAATACCGATAATAGAAGACATGTGTGGGCTACATATTATGTATGCCCAATGTTTATAAAAGCAACGCAAAATCGACTGTTTGAGTCGGTTGGATTTTGAAAATCTAAACTGACATCCCTCAAAATATGCCATGTACCAGAAAATGCTACATGACTTACGATAGTTTGACTTTATTAAAGTTTACAACTAAAATATAATTACCATAGTATTCAACGTCGACGCCAATTAACTTCGACACGGTAAAATGTAAACAATTCACAGAATGTCATTCACGTGTCAATTGATTTGGCGTAGCGTCATTTGATACATGTTGTAAGAGGTGACGAATTTTATGACTTGATAGGCGGATCAAGTAACCCCACAGTGTAAATGTATTTTATTATGACACAGCAACAATTGTAAGCACTTGATATACCATTATATCACACATGATATCATTGTATTAGAAATAATTTTGAACTCCTATCGTTAATGTTTTGTGTAGTTTAAAAGAAGCGAATAAACAAAAACATATATGTTTGACATCGAGAAAAGTTAAAAGATACTTTATTGTGTACGTTTTATTCTGTTGATTTTTAATTTCATAGAAGGCCTACAATATAACTGTGCTGCGATGAAAATTTAAAAAGGGTGACGTCTTGGATTACCAAGGGGGCGTGTCCCCATAGCAGGTTACATTACACAATATAAACTTTTTCAGTGTGTTCAGCCAATGAAAGTGTGTATTACATATCAAATTGAATCATAAATGAATAATCATACGCATTTGATTATTACTTCATATCTGACTTCTGATGGCTTCGTGTACTGGCCAGAGATGAGGAAAATTTTCCTTGTCAATGCGTGTCATTTTTCTTTTTCGTTATGAGAATGACGATGAGAACGTTGAATAAGTTGAATAGGATAATAACGTTGAATATGATGATTACGTTGAATATGATGATTACAATTTACTACAATAAATGTAAAAGAATAACATTGTAAATACAAGTTACTTCAGTCAAACATGTTAATTGTGATGTAGTACACATACTAGGAAAAAGTATATCATCAATAGAATTCACTTCATTATAACTATAATTACCATCGAATGCACTCGTACAATATACGATACCTAAGTATTGACACATGTGCAAAGAGTCATAACGCTTTCAACTAGAGACAAAGAAAAACATACATGGTGCAGATGGAGTTATCTTCCGTTATTACACAATAATGAAACTTGTATACCAAGTTACATACGTGAAGATTACGTACACCTAACACCCAAACTTCATCATTATCATTATATGTAATGAGTGTAAACATAAATTGCAATTGTAATTAAAAGATTTATATAGCGCCCTATCAACATTATTTCTCTAAAGCGCTATGCAAATGTGAAAGAAAAGATAATCTAAAATCCATGTGCACATATACATGTGAATAAAATATTCATAGTGTCAGCATTAAAATGCATAATTATTATTAATATAAAGCGCCTAATGTAATGATATGATTACCCTAATAACATATGAAACAATTTAAAACAACCCTTGGGAATAATTAAATACATAGAAGGGACATAGGTATAAGAACAAACTACAGGGTTTGTTTTGTTTGGTTTTTTGTGTGTGTTTTACAGCACTGTAAGAGCTGTATGTAAGAGCACTAAGTATATAAAAATAATCACAAATTAAAAGCTAACCTAAAAAAGATGCGTTTTGAGGTCCACTTTAAAACTGGACAGTGAAGTACATTGTTTGAGTTTAAAAGGCAGAGAGTCCCAAAGATTCGATGCAGCCTTGTCCAAACGTCTCGAGACGGTGTTTTTCCATGGTAAGGGATTTGTCAAAGAATACACCTAATTTTTTTTAAGAAAAATGAATCACTTACAGCACAGTCACAAAATTCAAGATCAAAAATGCATGTACGTTTATTCAAATGATAAATTTATACTGAAATCACTAAGTTTACATACTCTCAAATAATTATATATGAACCTATGCACTGCCCTATGTTGCTAAACATCACAATAATAACATACCGTAAACACTCACTGATTTAGAATTTTTCTCCATAGAAAATTCATACTTCAGTACCAAGCTGAAGACTAGTAAACTATAACTTCCCATGGCTAACGATTCTTACGACATGTAACTGACATGAATTCACGTGTTCTACACACAAAAATATCGCACTTGGATCACCTTGGTCGATTCCATCTAACCTCGGATGAATTGATGTTTTCCGCCACCGTACGTATACAATGACGTATAACAAAATGTTTAACTTCACTGATCAACTGGTACATGTACTACTGACACCTCCCGTGAAATACAGTCTATTTTAGCTTCTTTTTTAAAAGACACTTTCAATGATTGTAACTATTTTTCTTGGAGATTTTTGGGTTTCTTTCTCAAAATAGAGCACAGCTTTTAAGGAACACTCGATACATTCAGTTTAATAAACATATTTTGATCACTACTTTCTGAGTGATGAAGTTTTTCTGACAGAGTAAATCAACGACCGCATTACACATGTCAGGCGTATATAGATATCACTTACCGTCAAACATCCGATGCTTCATGTATGGTACCGGAATCTGCCGAAGTTTGCCGAATGAAAAATATCATGCAAGAAAAACCGTGACGGCACAAACTTGGGTACAGTCTAGTGAACAAATTGGCTGTTACAACCCAGCCTCCTAATTGTCGAACATACGTGCTACAATTACAATAAATAAATAAATAAAATATATCATTACATTTGCTCATATGAAATACATAGTTCAAACAGGCTCTTAGTCCATTTCTAAGATCGTGCAAAGTTTTTCAACTGGACGAATCAAAATGTTCGTTGGGGTTTTCACCTTCACTTGATGCACAAGTCCATTACTGTCGGAAATCGTTTCATGCACTACTGCCATTGTCCAGGAATTTCTTGGTGTGTTCGAATCTACAATAAACACTATATCACCAATTTGAAAGTTTCTTTTAACAACATGCCATTTCTGTCATTCCTGGTGAAGGGGTAGATACCCGCGTACCCAACGATGCCAGAACAGGTTAGCCATACATTGTACTTGTCTCCAACGACGTCTGTGATAAATATCTGTCTTGTCAAAGACTACAGGAGGTAAGCTTGATTTCCGTTTAATCAACAGCAAATGATTTGGTGTTAAGTGGCCCCAAATCACAGTGATGGTCAATGTTCTTTGCGATTGGTCGATCGTTAATCGTATATTCAATTTCGCACAGTAGTGTATGAAATCCTTCATCATCTAGCGGCTGCTCCTTTAAATATCTGTCCCTAGCTTTGCGAACATATCTAATTATCCTGTCCCACACTCCACTATGATGTGATCCTGCAGGTGGGATAAACCGCCAGTCTATATTCTTTTGTAACAATGCTGATTGAATCTGCGATTGGTTCCATTTTTCTAAGGGTTGTTTACGTTCACGTTCAGCAGCAACAAAGTTACTTTCATTGTCAGAACGTATCATTTTAACGTGTCCTCTTCTTGCAATAAAACGGCGCAAAGTGTTTATTTAAGAGTATGTATCCGATGAGGCTGCTAATCCCAGATGCACTGCGCGACTAGTCAAGCAAGTGGTTATTACAGTGTAGTTTTTAACGCAATTTCGTCTTAGTTTCACCTCAAATGGTCCAAAGTATTCGACTCCGGTTCTGCTAAACGACAGTTCATCTGGAATAATACGATCTAAGGGTAGGCTTGCCATATTCTGATGTTCAACATTTGACCTCAGACGTCGACATGCAACACATTTTGATATTACTTTCCGAATAGCAGACTGCGCGTGAACAAGCTCTCTTAACTTTACCAACATGTGCTTTCTGCCAATGTGCATTAGTTCATGATGAATTCGTCTGGGAATTAGGGTAGACACACGGTGATCCTTTGGCAAAATACCTGGATGTTTCGTTTTTGCTGGCATACATGACCTATGTAAACGACCCCCAACACGTAAAAGTCCTTCGTGTAAGAATGGCGCCAGGCTCCTGATTCGGCTACTACGACCAACATGAACATTTTCTGATACAAGTGTGTTCATTTCTGTGAGAAATTTTTTATGCTGGATGAAAGCAAATATAACTCGTTCTGCTTCGTTCATATCCTGATGTAGAATAACTGTCTTGTCATCAGCTTCATCTTGCACTATAGAAACGTATTGAGTCTTTTCACATTAACACGACATAACAGTTCCTTTCGTACTTTCAAAATCCAGGCCACACTGTGTTTCAATGAATGCCATAAAGAATAATGCTGAAACAGCTTCATAACACAGTCTGTAGTACTATCTGAATCCTGTGATTTCGTGATGGCTGCTTTGACCGTGACTCTTTTCACTTCTGTGTCATCGTCTGATAATTCCCCATGATGGGTCTGTGATGTTGGTTTAGGCCATTGATCCTCAGGTCCCAACAGAAATTTTGGAAATTTGATCCAGGTCTCTTGTTTAATTTAGAGATTCCTCTTGACGCATGGTCAGCTGGATTGAGTTTGGTTTTGATATATACTTTTTTGGAACACTGGTTTTCCCTATAATACCTCTAAAACTTCGTTGTTATTTCGGATTCCAAACATTTCGCTTGAGAGACATTATTTGTTGAAAGGCGCATCTGGTGCATCAAAATTGATACCGTATAAGTTTTACATATCTCCAATCACTTGGCTGTGAACCTTTATGGATTATTGCTAGCCTGCTGACGACAAAAGTGTGAAATCTTGCCGTACTATTCTGAATATATCTTAGTACAGGCATGCTGTCAGTCCAATATATTACACGGTCAACAGAAATGTTTAACCCTTTCAGTAACATATTAATGGTTCTAACTCCTACTGTGGCCGACATCAATTCCAATCGTGGAATATTTGTTTGCTTCAGAGGTGCAAAACGAGATTTGTTCATAATAAAAAATACAATGACGTTCTTTGAAATCATTCTCCAGTCGCATGTAAGACAACAAACCATATCCTCTTTCACTAGCATCCGCAAAATATGTAACGTTGCTGAGACTGGGCAAAATCCATAAGGTTTAAGACATCTACTCACTTTGAAGTCTTCCATTTTCTGTAGATTCTGATACCAATAATTCCACTGAATAGCAAGGTCATCTCGAATCTTATTGTCCCATCCTAGTTGCAGTTTACACAGTTCCTGTAGAATGATATTGACTTTGAGTAAATATGGAGTAAAAATTCCCAGTGGATCATACACGCTGCTTACTGTTGACAAAATTCCTAGTCTGGTACGTGGTTGCTTGTTCAATTCAAGTTTGAACTGAAAGGGATCTGAATTCATGGAATATTGGACTCCAAGAGCTCGTTTTATCGGTAAATCATCATTGTCCAGATCCACGTTTTTCACCTCTTTGACTCTCTCTGACATTGACATAGAGTCCATGACCTCACGACTGTTACTGCTCAACAGTTTCTGCAAGTCATTTACCAAGAACACTATTTTTCACATATGTTACAGACTTGAGACAATCATCAACATAAAAGTTTCTAATAACAGTTTTAATTGTCTCATCAATAAAATACAGTCTCGCGGGGTTTTTCTAAGGCAAAACGTTGGCACAACTAGGTGCAGATGTGATTCCAAACAATGCACATCTATCTGATGTTCGAGAACACTGCTGGATGGATTTCTATTCTTCCACCAAGGAAATCAATCGTAGAAAGGTAGCATCATCTGGATGAATATGTACTTGGTAAAACATACTATCAAAACCTTCCATAATAGCTATCTTCTCCTCTCGAAATCTTATCAAAGTTCCAATGAGCGTGTTTGTCAAGTTTGGTCCCTTTGAAAATTGTTCATTTAGTGAAGTACCTCTAAACTTTGTTCCACAATCGAACACAACTCGAAGTTTCTTCTTTTTAGGATGAAATACACCATGATGCGATAAATACTGCACACGTCCGTCATCTTATAGTAGGTTCTTACTAAATACCCTTTGTGTGTAGCCTCCGCGGATAATTTTGTCCTTGGAGGCTTTATAACTGTCATGAAAGTCACTCTCATTTTCAAATTTCCTGGACAATGATGTAAATTTCTCCTCAGCTTGCTTTCTGATTTAAATGGAAAACCGATAACATAATGTCCATTTTAAAAGCGAGCTGAATTTGTCACAAATTGGAGAAATCTTCAGTCCTCCTTTGACGGATCTGGAACATAATTAATCACTCTTTCACAAAAGTCATGGTTGAGCTGACATCGTACTTGCTCCTCCAAACTTGCTTCTATGTGATTGGCTGTCACATACGTTTCGTAAGTACTCCTCTCCCATCTTGTATCAAGTGGTCCATTAATTATCCATCCAAACAGAGATTTTATAGCAAATGGACCTTTGTGAACATTAGCAATGACATCCCATGGATCCATTGCTTTACGAACGTTGACACCAATTAACAACCCAACATCACTGTTTATGGTATCAATAAAGATGTAACGTAAATGCGGCCGCTTTTGCAAGTCCTCTGACGTCATTGTGTCTTTCTTAGACACCGGTGATTTTGATTGAGTGTAAAGGGAAGGTAATTCAATTGTGGTGTCACCATTCAAGTCACGAATTTTAAGACCAGAAAGAAGGAAACCGTTGTCTGTCCTCTGTTGTCCCATGCTTGTCAGATTTAGAACAGTCCTTTTGCCATATGCAAAATTATCTTGCGATTTCCACCGTGCAAAATGTTGCCGTTCTCCTAGACTTGCTCAAGTCTCTATGTTTATTAATCAGTGCTCTCTTTTAAGACTTTTCAATAATGCCTAATATAGAGACCTGTAAACCCTGTAAAATCACCGATCGGAATACGGTCTGTAAAGGGATAATATTACAACACTGCAGTGTGGTGCTGCTGAATCGCTGATAAGTTGACAAGTGATGTATGGGTATGGGATTTCCAAAATGTTACAGAGTTGAACAATTAAAATGAATACAGAAATAAGCCATATCATATGAATTAAATCAGTTGTCTATAAGTGATATAAAATTTAACCAGAAACGAATCTCTTAGATGTTCCATGTCAATATGATTCCAATACACTTCCTATTGGTCGCTTATAATTTGTTTAAAGTTTCAAAACTCTTTCATTCACCTCATTGACTTCTCTTGCACACTTACGACAGACTTTATCAGTATGGGTGTCTGGATTTATGTCAATGTGCAAGTATCATTCAATTAACACACACTATTCTGTCTTGGGTAATCCTTGAAATAGCAAAATTCACAATTTTTGCACATTCTTTTCTGATTTTCCTAATTATGCAATTACTTTTTATACTGCATCAGTAAACTTAAAGAAGTAATTCAAATGATGAAAACAATAATCACTATAACAATTTTGGCTAAACCCTGAAACCAAAGCCTTACCTCTTAGAATAATGAAATTTACAGTTCTGGTAGAGGCCTTCCTGCTCTATATCACTACTTGTTCTGTTTAAATATCCATTTAATTTCAATTTAGTATCAATAACATTAACGAAGATTCTATTAAGTGTTTTACACATGAACGTTATATACCAAGTTTGGCCCTGTCCTGGGGTCAGAACTTTTATCCCGGGGATAATGGAATGTTCAATTTAGGTAGAGTTCTTCCTGTTCTACATCACAATGCATTTAGTTTTTCTTATACGTGTGGTTCTAGAGAAGGTTTTAAAAATTGGTCAATTTTAGGTAGTTTTTACCCTGCTCTAACACCCCAGGGGTCTAGAAGTCCTGAAAATTATAATTCATGTCCCTTTTGTCTCGAGGATGCTTCAAACAAAATTTCAATTTGGATTGGTACATTGTAGCTATCAGAAATTGTTAACGCATGATGGACGCAGACCAAATGCAATAGGTCATGTGAGTTTACTAAGGTGGCCTAATAAAACTGGGGGAAAAAAAACATTCTTAGCGTAAAAACTGCCATGTAACTTCATCACAAGTGAAGAATGGAAACACTAGGAATGCAACAACAAAACTAAAACATTTTGATTTGGCGAAAGGTCATAAAACACCCTACATAGGGATACACGATGACATATTTAATTAGGTTTTACAAGTCTCTATGTTTGGTGACATTTAAGTATGTTAGAAAGCAGATATTTAGACTTCTGAAACACAGTATTTGGACGAAATGATAAATTATCAAAACCAACCTAGAGACTTGAACAAGTCTACTGTTCTCCCAAAGTTCAAGGAAACATAAGTAGTGATAAATTTGTCACTGTTTATTAATTTCGGTCGGACTGGTATGATGGGAAGTGCTTGCTTAAGAGAGTCGCCAGACCCCATATGTGCTACAGAAGACATGTTTGCGGACGGTATAGTAAAACCATTGTTGTTTTTATCACGTACTAAAAGTAATTGAAGGTTCACTGCTTTGCCGAGAATCTATATGAAGTATAAATGGATGAAACTTCGTACAGTCAACACAGCTTACATTGTGTTGATAGGCTCCTTTGAGTTTTCCATATTTCAAACACGAGAAACACAGTCCTTTCGATTTCAACACTACATATCTATCTTTCAAAGGTAACTTCATAATATTCTTGCACTCCTCCAACATATATGTCTGACGTGCTTCATACCGATTATTAAGCCGTTCCTGGCACACTGATTTTGACTGCGGATAACTCCGTTTACGTGAACAGGATATAGGGCTCACGGCCGGTGTGACCGGTCGACAGGGGATGCTTACTCCTCCTAGACACCTGATCCCACCTCTGGTGTGTCCAGGGGTCCGTGTTTGCCCAACTATGCAAGGCGAAGATAACGAACAGTGATCAATCTCATAACTCCTACAAGGAATACAAAATAGATAGTTGGGCAAACACGGACCCCTGGACACACCATAGGTGGGATCAGGTGCCTAGGAGTAGTAAGCATCCCCTGTTGACCGGTCACACCCGTCGTGAGCCCCATATCCTGATCAGGTAAACGGGGTTATCCGCAGTCAAAATCAGTGTGTATTTTGTATTGATTGTAGGAGTTATGACATTGATCACTGTTCGTTATCTTCACCTTTCACCATGACAGTAAATACATGGTTTCACGTAAGGGATGGATATTGGTTTTGGCTGTTCAACAGATGTATGGTTATTTGCAGATGTTCGAGACTCTACGGTGTTTTTTTGGAAAGTTTCATTTCAATTTTGAGAATGTGTTTGATTTTTTGTTCTGTCCATGTTTTACAGATGTGATATTCATCATATCTCTCCCATAGATAGGGTCATTGACTTTTTTATTTCTTTGCGGACAAAGTTTACCAAATTCTGAAATGTCACGGTTCCTCTCCTGTCCTTAAAATCATGGTACAGGGGTTTCAACAGTCTCGATTGAAGTCAGCATTTCGCAAATTCTATGGTCGTTATAACGATCTAGTTCGTCAATACAACCTATCATTGGGTCAAATGCTGTCTGACGTGTTTCATACCAATTGTTAAGTCGTTCTTGGCACACTAATTTTGACTGCGGATAACTCCGTTTACCTGATCAGGATATAGGGTCCCCGACGGGTTTGACCGGTCAACAGGGGATGTTTATTCCTCCTAGGCACTTGATCCTACATCTGGTGTGCGCAAGGGCCCGTGTTTGCCCAACTATCTATTTTGTATTGATTATAGAAGTTATGAGATTGATCACTCTTCGATATCTTCACCTTGCATTAGTGCATAAGACAACTTTATGCTTTCATATTACATTTAATTTTAGCTAGCCTGTAACTTTGATTTTCAGATTAATGGCATACTTCTACCTATAAGAAAGCTGGTTTTGTTTTTGAAATGCTACATAATACAAGGTTTAAGGTAGAGATTGATAGGTTGATGCTAAAAAAATTAACCATTGCATTTTTTTTTTATTTTGATATATGTTTATCATGAAGCTTCGATATAAAAGATAATAAAAAATCAATGTAGGTAATCGACCTTGTTTTTGAGAAATATGGCGATTTTAATAACACCTTCTTTAGTCCTTGTAAAGCGTAAAAAGTGAAGAAAAATAAGTAGAGAGCAATATACAAATAGAGCTATAACAGTTTTATTGTATAAAGGATCATAACTTGTCATATATGGTTCCAAACAACATTTCACATACTTGTGTATTACACATCAGTTTCAAGTTCAGCAATCATTATTAAGATACAACAACATGACTTCAACAAAGCTACATTGGCCCATTACCTAAAATGGTGCACAATATTTGCACACAGGGTCATACTTTTGCTTAAACTGCTAAAAAATTACCCATCGAATTTCTTATTATATTTCATTAAGTGGTTAATCTATTAGTAAGTTGAATATAAGAAAAAAATTATACACCATAATGGAATTCAATATGGAACTAGCAAAAAATACCTAACCCCACCCCCTTTTAACAAACTACACATTTTCGTAGGGAAAAGGGTTATTAAAAGATGTTGTAAACAATCCATCAAAGAAAGCTTGCTGAAATTCGAAGATTCTTTGTAATACCTTTTTTAAATTAATAAACATAATACAGAAAGTATGTATTTCAAATTTTAGCTTTTAATTTGTTGTAGTTCTCGTTGTTGACCTTTGTGCACTTACACTCAGAATATAGATTTATCATACGTCATCATATTTGATGATTAATATTAAGAGTTTTCCCAAATAAAAATCCCCACAAAAAATTGATATACAATTTATGTTTGTTAAAACAAATGTCTCCATTACATCCCAACCCCTTTAATATACTGTATGGTATGGAGGAGAAAGAATGAGCAGGAACATAGACGTCATGAATTGCACTCGGTGCATTGAGAAGAAAGATTCAGTCATGCAGCAGAGATAAACTACGAACCTTTTTATAACTGAAAATGTTTAAACATTCCCAAATTACCTCTTTGAAAATTGAACATGACAATAAGGTTTCTATAACCTATTTCAGGGGCGGGTCAGGAATTGAAGTTGAGTGGGGGGGGGGGTGCAACTGTATGAGGCAGGGGTCTGGGGGCCGCCTTGAAGTGGGGGCGATTCGCCCAGAAACTCCTGGATTTTACAGATTTTATAAGGTTTAAAATATGTCTCCTATATAGTAATTTTTATTATTTTCTGTCATTTTTAATAAGGTGAAATTAATAAAATAACGCAAATTTTAAGGGTTTTTGGAAAAAAATAGCAGTTTTCCCACTAAAAGTAATTCAATAAATCAAGAGTTTGTCAGACATTTATTTCTCTGAGAGTGGAGGAAATTATTGCTTCTTTCATCGTATATATTTCTCTAAACAAGTTAAGAGATCACGATTTACTTTGAACAATTTTAGGGGGGGGGGGGGGGTCGTGCAGATATTTATGCAATATTATTGTCTTTAAAAAAGGCATATAATACATGAGTACATGTACTTGTATTCCATTAAATTCACACTTTAATATTGCACAATATATCCATTGCTCTGGGATCACAAATACATTATTGATTCTCTCCAAATCCCACATTTTGCAGAAGTTCTTGAATTTTCTCTGTAACCTGTAAAGTTGTGGGGTCCAGAGGATATGACATCATCAATGTAAATGAAGTACCTGTTAAAATATATTCTGTATTTTCAAATATTGAAAAAAAGATGAATATCTAATATACTAAAAATTGTCCTTATAAATGTCTGGTGTTAAAATAAAAAATTCTACCTTAGAAAATAGTGTACCTTTCTTGCTGATTTTCATGGCAAATTGCTGTTGAAGTTGTTGGCTCGAAGCCCATTTCAACTTGCACTGGTTCTTAGGATGATGCTTAGAAAAAAAATCATAATTAATATTTGCACAGTCAGAATTAATTATACTGTGTCAGACAATGTCAATTTTCAAAATTGTGTGTCTCAACAGCTGCTCAATGCATGTTCAGTGGACTTTAAAATGCTGATATATTGAAAATTACATACAACATGTATTTTATTATGTTAATTTTTAAAATCTTGTCTGAAATCAGTATTACATATGTAACACTAGGTTAAATGTGTGCAGTGCAGCAATGTGAACTCTTGCAGTAGTAGTACATCTGCATGATTGTTATTTATTTCATATTGTTGTACATACACCCCCACCACCGGGTCCTCAATGAGGTGAATAAACATCACAATATCATATTGCAATATGAGATGACAGATATGTTTTCATAAACTGCCAGTTCATTCAAATAATATCAAAACAAGACAACTCTAGATTTATCAGACCGGTCTCCTTTACCGAGTGTGGGTCAAGAGAAGGACATACATTTTGTACATATCTTATTTTCATACAATACATATATTTCCCTATGAGGGGGGGGGTGTGATTTTACAAATATTTTAAATAAAGTTTTGTAGACCTACATGCTTGTGTGAAACATGAAACCCCAGATTTGAAATATCTCTTAGGTCAATGAAATAAGTAAGTACTATCATATATACCAAATAGAATTTTAGTGCAACACTCCACCACCCCCTTAAATTTGTGAAAGCCCTATTTTTTTGTTTTTAAATCTGGCACATACATGACTTGCATTTACAATTACATGTGCATGTAGGAGTTATATTTTGGGTACATATGGAATACATAAATGCGCAAAAAATGAAACAGCTCCAAGTTGTGCGCTTATAGATGTTATTATAAAATCGCGTTGTGAAATAGCAGAGGAAAAGCGGGTTGAATACAAATTTAATTTGCCATTTTTTTCACTTACCAAACGAAATAATGATTTCGTTGTCCACGTTGAATGCATCCATCGAATTCCTCTTCTCAGAAGAAACTTTTTTAAACTCTCAATGACTACATAAACAGTATTGAAACGCTCAGCACTCGGACATCACGATCACGCTACATCAACAACTTTGTTTACGTAGTGTAGCTATGCATGGTGGTGAATTTCGTGAGGTAAAAAGTGCCATTCTTCACGGACGAAACATTTGGTCCACTATTATTACTTTGACGTATTCCTAATCTAAACTATGGCGAAATTTCTCTATCTTTCGTCGAGACGACCCTCTCAATCATCGAGTCAGTCACAGCAACAACTTGTACTTTCGGAACCACTTTTTGTTTTTCAACTACTCTATGACGGTGTACGGAATTCCGAAAAATAATTTCACGTGAAAATACACGATTTTTACTGATCACGTGGTTGCTATCCGTCTCTACCTTAATTATGTAGGAAAAACTTTAATTATGTGTCCTTGCATATATGTTATAAGGCTCACGGCGGGTGTGACCTGTCAACAGGGGATGCGTACTCCGCCTAGGCACCTGATCCCACCTCTGGTGTGTCCAGGGGTCCATGTTTGCCCAACTATCTATTTTGTATTGCTTGTAGGAGTTATGAGATTGATCACTGTTCGTTATCTTCACCTTGCATGTTAAAGTCTTGCGTGTTGTCTGGTTTCCATTGCAATGAAATTCAATAACATCCAATCTCCCATGCCTTTGTCTAAGTTGTAAAGGACGTTCTTTGTCTCATTGTAGAATGTGGGGGTATTCCGCAAATTTTTCAAATCAACAACTTTACTCTACGAAAACCATCGTTTAAATGTATATTATTTTCATATCATATTTATGATGATTCATCGATTATTCATTACGCAGTACGAAAATACAAATTGAAGTAAAATGTTGAGACAATCATGCGTTTATAAGTGCTTGATGATATACAAAAGCCGAAAAGAGTTAGTTGTGAGTTGGTACAATAAGAATACATCAAACAAAACTTTCGTTTAAAAGCAGTTAAGGACAATGTTTTGAAATTAGGTCAAGAAGATTAGCGTACATTTTCTTTACAGTGACATTAATATAGAAAAAAAAAAAGATTTTTCAACTTTTTATGATTTTACGCTAAGGTAGCAATCATGGGAAATGTGAATGACTATATAGAGTTATACTTTTAAGCTTCTTTTGTTTTCCTTAAAATTACTTTATATATGTCGCATGTACAGTTTTTAGATCAGAACAGGTTATTGACAAACAAGTTGTTTCAGGTGTTTAAACAGTCTTCTTTAAAGCCAGCTTATCAAAAATTATGTGGTCAATGTAATGATCTAGTTTGCCAATACACCTTTTCATTGGGTCAAATGCTATCTGATGTGTTTAATACCAATTGTTAGCTCGTTTCTGGCACAGATTTTGACTAAGGATTAGTCCGTTTACGTGATCAAGATATAGGGCTTACGGCGGATATAAACGGTTGAAAGGGTATAATTACTCCTCCTAGGCACTGATTCAACTTCTGATATATCCAGGGGTTCCTGTTATAAACGGAGTAATCCGTAGTGAAAAACTGTGTGAAGAACGGTCTAACAATTGGTATGAAACACGTCAGACAGCAATTGACCCAATGGCAAGCTGTATTGGCAAACTAATTCAGTAAAAAATCATAGAATCTGCAAAATGCTTACTTTAAACAAGATTATCGATACCCGTGTAACATGGGCTTGTTTGTCGGTGGCCTGTCTAGAATTAAAAACTGATGATAAGTAAAACAAGCTCTTGGGTATCGAATTAGTTGAAACATAAACGCCATATGCAGATATTGAAATGTTACTACTTGAATATGGGAAGTTGACGACGGAGAAGCTGAAGTTTGTCATAAAATTGAGTTGTTAGTTTGCCAGCTAGATTAAAAAAAATATCTAAGTACGAACGATATAAGGAAGACTACATGTTGTGTTTTATCGAATCGATAAATGAATAAAAATGATTGTAACGCGGATAAGTCAGGATATCTCCACTTAACACTAAATATTGTTTCAGTATATCAATTTATTTACACAAAGGAAAAATATGTACTTACAATTATTCACTCACATACACTCCATCTCACAATTACTTTGATTCAATTGACCCCGCCCCCCCAAACAAAAATCATATCTACAGGTTACTTTCGATAACTCGAAGTGCAAGGGACCTTGATAAAACTTCGAGAAATCGAGAGTTTGAGAGATCGAAATTCGGAAATTGAAGATCCGCTGGTATGATTTAGATTTTACAGAAACCGGAAAGGCTTACCAACAAGATCATAATACATGAATTTGTTTTGACATGTTTTCCTTCATATTCCTCAAGTAATTAATTTGACATCAAAATAAAAAACCCTATTTTGCAATAATAAAAGCATTTCAAAGTTTGTGTATTTATTTGTTCTTTAATCATGCTTATATAGGCATACAAAACCAAGTTCCGATGAAGCTTTACTATCGCAAACTAAAAAGAGCACAATTTTATGTTACTTTACCCAAAGCAAATATTCTAGTAAAGAATAAGTAAAACGATGTTTTAGACTAACTTTACACAAAGAATAAACTCGAGAAATTTAACAGTCTTTAGATCTCTAAATTATGTAGAAAAACTACTTTCTCAGGTTTGACATTTACTTTTTTGAGCACTAGACCAATCAGGCTACTTCAAATGATTTTTACTAGACCTGACTTTATATCCAGTAGCCATGACCAACTTTCCAGAAAAATACTGATAATTTTTCCATATGTAGATACTTCATTTAAATGTCAAACGTTAAGTTTGAACCAAAACGTATTTAATTGTCTCAAAATTATCTTAAGTCTCGTCATTCAATTTTATTTTCAAACACATTTTCTGTTTCTTTAAATTCTACCCGGCACGGATATACTTTACTCTATTTAGTATAAAATGACTCAACCGGTTTTATGTTTAAGTTTATATTTCATAAGCACTGTTTTGATTCTTCCTAACCTTTTTTTTCTCTTGGGACGTCTCTCCTTGAGGACGAGAAGTCGTATTTAAATATGGAGACATTCCCGCATATAGACCTTATTACGCGCCTGAAATATTTAAAAATATCCATCCCAGAGTTCCCAGCGATAACGCATGCGCAGTACAGTGT
This sequence comes from Ostrea edulis, assembly GCF_947568905.1. NCBI lineage: Eukaryota > Metazoa > Mollusca > Bivalvia > Ostreida > Ostreidae > Ostrea > Ostrea edulis. Next base: position 90,783,603 of record NC_079166.1, on the reverse strand, counting down.
AGGACAAGGCTGCCACTCTCCTTATATAACAGTTTACCTGTATCGTCGCCATTTTGATTATTTATTGATGACACATGTTATCGACATGGTCATTGGATTCTTTAGTTTGAAAACTTCACAATGGCTGCCCACTGCTGTGCATATGGTTGTAAACATAGACAGATACCAGGTGCAGATCTCAAGGTTTTTTTAGAATACCTAGGGACCCTTACCTGAGAGCAAAGTGGGTGTCAGCCATTAAGCGAGATGATTGGGAGCCGAACATTCCAGAATATGTTTCAAACATTTTATAAACAGTAAATTAAATTTTAGTTGTATATATCAATAGAGTTTACGATTTTTATATACCTCTCAAACAACAGATATGTGTGATAAAGATGTGGGCTAAGATCACCTATTCGACCAAATTTCCTGTTCAAAAAGACATGCTGGCAACATAATATCTTTACGTAATTATCATACATAAAGCAATGTAAGCAACTTTCAAGTATTGATCAGTACGTTTGTAATGTTCTTGAATTCTTTAGGCCTTATCTATGGCTTACATGCATCATACAGAAATGTAATTTAATTTTTGGAATGCCGATTGTATGGTTTCATAGATTATGGCACTAGTCGTGTTCTGCACCTCTGTTGGCTTAATTCCTTGCAAGATTGTTTTGTGTGGATTAATTTGCGGGGTTATGTTTTAATTTAATGTAAATCTTACCTTTAAATATTATGAAATAATTTCAAAAATGTATCCATTATGTTTTCATTTTGTTTATATACATAAAAACTGAGCTGTAAGAGGCTATGAGGGATGTAGTTCTCTTTCAATATAATGTCAATGCAGAAATACAGAACAAAGTTCCTGTACCTCAGTTTTCAATTATTATTTTTTTTACACAAATGCAGGTTATCCATCCAGGGAACTCTCAAATCCAGATTATGTACCATCCATATTTTCATACAAGGCTCAACCCAATGATTCCCTTCAAAGTAAATTCCTTCGACATCAGCGTCTCTTAGAACGAAAAGAAAATATTGCAAAGTTGGAATCTGCTCCAGCTCTGCTTTCATTGGGAAATGAACTACCAACATGGGTACCAGGAATCTCCACTCAAACTCCTGTTGCAACTTCATGTGACATATCTATTCAGACAGACATTACCCTGCCAGTGATGGAAAGTTTGATATTCACAAACCAGTATCTCAAGCATCTGTGTGACAATCAAAAACCAAATATTGATTTTCTCCCTTTTGTTCAGTAATGCATACTAGGTATTTTATACCATAATGAAAATACCAATTTAGAGAATACATTATTAAAATTAATTTTCTTGAACTACTTGAATAAAATTTGTAAAGCAATATCAAGATTTTATGTTTTATTCAATGCAGCAAACATGAATTTCAGTACATGAGTTGTTTTGAAAATATAAGTTCATTAAATGTTGCCCACTATGTATAGTTGAATATACCACAATATTAAATTGAAAAAAAATAAAGTGTCATAGTCTATAGATGGTAGTGCACTCTGCCTTATCGATACACATGTCATGAATGAATTGTTCACGGTCATCTTCTTTTTGATGGTGGCAGCTTTCTGCATGACAAACATTTCCAAGTTCCTTTGGGGACATTTTTAATCCAACACATTTCATATTGAACCACTCGACACTACATTGACTAGAATCGCAACCTATAAGTTTGTCATAGTCCTCTGCCTTTCCACAAATGCAAACTGTTGTGTCATTCTGCCTCATGTTGTTAGTGACATCACTGCTTAAACGATTAGTTAACAGTTCTGGTAAAATAGTTTTTGTGAAAAACTTGTTCATTTTTCCAAGTATGTCCTTGTGGTTTCGTTTCACTCATTCGATGTGCAAACCATTCGGAGTCCAACAAACAAAGTCACAAAAGGTTACATCACATATTGCAATTAGTCCTTGTACTTGATAAAAATACCGGGAGGATTGTTTGAGTATATTGTCACAAAGATTCAGTGCAAAGTGAAGACAACGAACAGTGATCAATCTCATAACTCCTACAAGCAATACAAAATAGATAGTTTAGCAGATACGGACCCCTGGACACACCAGAGTTGGGATCAGGTGCCTAGGAGGAGTACACAGGTAAATGTGCCTCACGTGAATTTCACGTGAAATTCACATGAATTTCACATGAAATTGTTTTATGTGAAATTCACGTTAAAAGAGCATCAAATGTGAATTCACACGAAAAAAAAAATCACGTGAAATTCACATGAATTTCACGTGAAATTCACGTAAAATTCACGTGAATTTCACGTGAAATCTTTAACATGAATTTCACATAAAATTCACGTGAATTTCACATAAACATTATAACGTTAAATCATGCATGGATATTTTGATACCCTGAATCTTGGGTTCAGATGAACACAAAAAGGAGTACAAATCTGCTTTCAATCTGCTGATGATTTAATTGATTGAATTTGTTTTTACATGGTTGTCTTCATTGTCTTTGTTTCTTTCTTTTAATCTCTGAAAAAGAAATATTTATGTATTAGAAGAACTGTTCAATATACAAAAGGGGTCATCTTAAGCCTTATGTACACATACTGTACTATGAATGAAATTGCATGTAGATGTAGCAGAAACGAAGAAAAAAAAAGTTGCAAAATTATCAATAATTTGTGTTTGAAATAAACATAACCTTTTATATATCATCATACAGAATAGAATAGAATTATTATACAAGATACAGAAGGAAGTGATGAAATATGTTTTCAAGTTGTCATGTTCTAGTCAAGAGGCGATTTGAAAATGACTTTGCATTCCTCATTATCTAGATTAAATCTATATAAATGCATTGCTTAAAATGAAACGATTGACATTGATAGAGCTTTCAAGCTTACATTCTTCTCATTTAAAACTATTGTTGAAGGGGGAGCAACCAATATATATACATTTTATTGGCATTACGATATATATAACAATCGATGGACATTGTTACACATCACCCTCCCCCCTTCAAAGTGCCTGATCTCGATGATGCCTCTATGAAGGTAATATAGAACGTTACTTAGCACCCTTAATCAATATATATAGATCAATTAAATTATAAAAATTATGTTCTGAATTACGATTACCATGTTCTCTGATGCATAAGGAAAGATTAACAAACCGTGTAGAGTTATGCGATTCTGCGACACGTCCCCGAAGTGACTGCCGTGCCTATTCGTTGCGTACCCCGTCTAAAGTAATTCTCATCAGTCTGAAATAAGCGGTTGCATTAGGAACTTTAGATCACATAAATGTAATAAGCCTAATGGCTTGAATTTACACTGAACATTTATAATTACAATACCCAATCTCATCTTACCTATGTACTTTCACATTCGCTGTCTTGCATACGTCAGACGCGTCAGACGGCTTACTCGAGTGTGACGTCACAGTCTTGTAAATATTACCGGAATCTGACTGTAGTGTAAAGCTTTATATATTTTCTAAAAAGTTATCTAAATATACATGGACAGTAATGTTAAGGATTGTTTGTTTTTTGCTTTCTTCCGAGTTCTAGAAATCTGCGTTTTCCTTTTGATTAACGATCTACAAATTCGGGATGGTGAATACGGCTGATAGAAAATTTTCATTTCTACATATGCATGTATCAGCAATTTCCAGTAGGTCTAACTTTATGCATACACCAGCTTTCAAGGTATCACACCGGTAATTATTCTCCATGTATCTAATAAGGAGGGGGGATTAAAATTGATGCCAAACTTCCGACAGCGGAAAACAATATCATGGCATTTTTTCCCACCTGCACAATACTACCCTCAAATCACATGTATATAAACAGCCCAAGTGCATCCCGACAAGTAGCCTGTTACTAACATCATAAAGCAGCGAGATAAAAAATTTAACTCATCTTCAGTAGTTTTACAAAACTGACAAAAACAACAATCTTTTGGAATGCATATGATTTTGAATATCTACCAGTTTCAATTTCTAAAGGGTGGGCAAATATTCTTAGCTATTGAAAACGTACAACTCTCACAAATGGAAATTTCAAATGGTCTTATTATTTTTAATTCATAGTTCTTTCTGATTTTACTGTAAAATAGTAATTTTCCATGTGTAGAAAATTTCGTGGTTTTGAAGTTGCATATTCTAACTCTATCAATATAGTGATTCTTCAAGTAGTTGGATGCTTTCATTAATACCTAATGATGATCGAAGATTTAATTTATATTTTAATTCTTAAGAAAAAAAAAATAGTGGGAAATGAACGAAATCAGGTGTGGAAAGTACATGTAATCATACTGCGTACAGAACTACAATGCAAGTTAATAATTTCGCAAATAAACGAGGAGAGGGAGGCGTGAGCAGGATCTACTTTATTGGTCGTTGGCCAACATTTTATAAATGTACTCTAACTTTTAAATTGCCTAATCTCCATATCGTTTTATATTTTACCTTAATTTTATTTATCTTTTCGCTTGAATATATTAAGAAGTGTGAATATTTCACTTTAATCGCTTTTCTTGTGAAATTTTTAACTTGAATAGTTTTTCACGTGAAATTCGTGTGAAATTGTTCGTGTGAATTTCACATGAAGAAATTTCACTTGAAATTCGTGTGAATCTTTTCACGTGAAATTCACGTGAATCAACGTTCACATTATTTCCTTGCGAAAATCAAATCACATTAAAATTTTCGCAAGGAACTAATGTGAAAAGTGATATAATGCTTTTCACGTAAAATTTATGTGAAAAAGTTAACGTGAATTTCATGTGAATTGCTGTTCACATGAAATTCATGTGAATATTTTAACGTGAATTTCATGTGAAAAGTGATTCACGTGAAATTCAGGTGGACATATTAACGTGATTTTCACGTCAATCACTTTTCACGTGAAATTCACATGAAATTTACGTGAATTTCACGTGAAAGGTTCATGGGAATTTCACGTGAACAGCATTTCACGTGAAATTCACGTGAGCCACATTTGCCTGTGTAAGCATCCCCTGTTGACCGGTCACACCCGCCGTGAGCCCCATATCCCGATCAGGTAAACGGAGTTATCCGCAGTCAAAATCAGTGTGCCAAGAACGGCTTCACAAACGGTATGAAACACGTCAGACAGCATTTGACCCAATGCGAGGTTGTATTGACGAACTAGATCGTTATAACGACCATAGAATTTGCGAAATGCTGACTTCAATCGAGACTGTTGAAATCCCTGTACCATCAACTTGTTTGTCAGTAGCTTACCTCGATTTAAAAACTGACTATACCCAGAACAAGCTCTTGCATATCGAATCAGTTGAAATATATAAACACCATATGCAGGTGAGAATGGAATATTGCTACATAAATGTGGGAAGTTGACGATGGAGAAGCTGAAATCATCCCGTTTGTCATACAGTTGAGTTATCAGTTTGCCGTTAATGTCTACTTTCAGTAAAATATCTAAGTATGAAGCAGAAGTGGACGACTCTGTGGTGTCCATTATTTCGAGCTCACAGGGATATATCAAATCGAAATATGAATGAAAGCTATCATTGATAATAGACAAAACGTCGTCGATATATCTAAAAGTCGAATTGAAGGTCACAGCGAGAAATTTTTTCTTCTCACGTAGAAGTTTTTTAATAAATTCTGCTTCATATGAATATAAAGACAGGTCCATCTTTCATAGTACATGCCCTACTGTCATGTTTTTCTAAGTAAAAATTATTCTCAGACACAGAAGATGGATTACTTTTAACAAATTTGAATGGACACTTGATTTCAACAAGTCCATGTCGACAGCAAGGATACTCTGTCACTCCATCAGGACTGACTCCTAATGTTGGATGATCAGGCTTAAGGACCAATCCACTTTTTTCACCACGAATGCTGGGTTGTGTTTCCTCATTTCTGCCTCATACTCTCTCAGTGCAGTGTCCTCTTTGGACTTTCCCCATCTGGTTGCTGTTGTGTCAACACTTGTTGAGTACATCATAATTCTACGACTTAGAGAAATGCTAGGTTGTTGTGGGTTTGTGTGGCAGATGTCATAAAAATTGGATGCAGTCAAACGTCCTTTCCTGTAATTGTGTCAATGCATGGATAGGCTTTGTTGACGTGTTAGTTTCTCAAGATTTGATGCTTCATCAACGGTTACTTTAATGTTTCTCACTAGTTCACTGCACTTTCTCTCCAAATCAGAGTTAGGTAGTTTTACACGCTGTTCATCATAGAGTGAAGTCAGAAGACATGGTAATGAAGGGTTTGAATGGGTGGGTTTGGTTGGGGATCAAGTACGCTAAATATGACTGCATTAGGGTTGGATTTATTTAACAAATCCAGGAAAGTGTCTGTGCTGTCAAAGTGAAGGTTGGGTTCAACTTCAAGTGCAGTCGATGGCAGGTGAAAAGTGGATTTTTTGGCTTTCTTGAAGTTGATTTCCTATAAAGGAACTGATTCAACCTGTTAATTATCAATAAATAATTAGATGAATATATACGAATCACTCCAATACACAATTAAAAGAAGTCTTGCATATTCATCTTGACTTAAATTTAATGACAGTTTATTGTGCTGGCATTTATATTCCAATACATTGTCAGTGTAGTATTGTGAAAATTTGTGTCACTTCCATTGTTACATTATATTGTGCAGGAGTATTGTCTATTTTATGAGAGAGGGGTTTAAGAAAGGGAAAAAATAAAACAAACCTTTGTGAAGTTTTGATTCCATTCACATGGCATTGATGTGCAGGATACTTTGTTGGAACCAAACCGAACACTTGCTTCAACTTTGAAGAGAATTGCAGCGACATGGGAACAAACATCACCCATTCTGTAAAAAAAAAAAAAAAGGAAAGTTAATTGCATCTGGATAAGGCATATTATAATATATGTCATTTAATCAATTCTAATGATACTAATAACAATAATAATATTTCTGAGATTCAACAAAATTGTTTTCATCATAGCCACACACAAGATGAAGCAACACGTTGTCACCGCATTAAATTTTATCTTCAAGACAACTATCTTACTAGAATAATGCATCCCTCTTCATTTCTTTAGAACTGTTTAGGGGGTGGGTTAAAAACAATCCCCATATATCTGCTCATCATATCTCTAGCATGCTTAGTGATTTCTATGTAATATTTTTTCTTAAAATATTTCTTTTCGAAAAACTTACCCTGCCATGTATATGCAGTGCGCGTTGATAATTGTGCTATTCTGTTTGTTTACACAAATTCACGCTTCATGTGGCTTCTCTGTTGTGGCCTGTGATCTGTTTACTTTGGCACACAGTAAGCAATTACCATCTCTGTTCATTTCACTAAACAACACTGTTTGCACCCACCCGCTGTGGAAATAGTTGTCTCCTCTAGAGATCGATATGCTTTCAGTGTTTTGCGGGTGAACTTACCAGGGCTGTCCACGAGGTAGCAATAAATCTGTCCAAACTCCACGTCCGGCCATTTTGACACATTGTTTACCCAATTATCACTGTCTATAAATGGATCCTGACACAAATCATTTAATCCTAGCTGTAAAAGTTTATCCGTATAGTCAACTTGACAAGCCTCCGGCAGTGATTTGTAGTAAACACTCATATTGATGAACAATCAGCTGATTCATTCAAAACAATCATCTTTCTTCTTACTGGAACTTGCCCTACACTAACTGCGCATGCGCGAGGTCAAGGGTCAAATTTTAAAAACAAAATGCACTTAATATGAACTATATGTCAACACCGATAAATAGCTGTTTATGACGTAATTTATTAACTTCATAAACACTTTATTATAGTCAATTCAAATAAACTGTTTAAAATTAACATCGAGTAGATGTCCTAAAACATCATCTCTGACCGTGACTTTTTATTATAACTAAAAACAGAGATTATGCCATCACACTGTTCAATATTGCTTGCAACTCTTTACAGTTATTTTCTTTTAGGTAATAATAAAAATATCTTACGGTTTATAGCAAAGTTTCTTGTTTATTTTTTTTTTAAATACGACCAGTCCGACTAGTAAATCGACATTTTACCCGACCGGACCTATCATTTAGTAGACTCGGTCGGTCGGACGTGCCTTAGTGTCAAACCCTGGTCTCTCGTTGTCACGTCAAAACAAATGATAGGTTTTATTCATAGTCTGATTATATATAACTTCAATCATCACGACACAAAAACCCAGTGCCAGGTGTAAACTGACCAATTAGCCAATTATATATGCAAGTGTGTCACCTCCTCAAAGAAGCACGGGCTATGTTTCAACTATGTAAAGATCTAATTACCCCTCCGGCATTTGACAAAATCCAGGTAAGGTCCCAATTATTACACGCTTGGGTAACGATGGGTATACGTTACAACCACTTCGAGAGATCGAGAGTGAAAACAATGAAATGTGTTTTACGGGACCCAACTTCACTTCGAGACATCGAGTCCTTCGAGACATCGAGAGTAAATTTGCTTTGTTACATAAAGAAAAAGTCGGGACCATTGTTTCACTTTGAGAGACAGAGGACTTGAAGAGATCGATGTTCGAGTCACCGGGAGTCAACTGTACTTATATATTTTCAACAACAACAATATTGGAATCTTTAGACAGACAAATATTCATGAATTGCTATTGGTCTTTTGTCTAACAGTTCAGTGTTCATGATTTACACTCGATAATCGAAGTGTTCATCCACTTAGCTCTCCTTTGGTCCTCAATGAACTCTTCTTTATTTCACGGACTGTCCTTCTATTGCACCGATCACCCACCAATGAGTTTCCGGGGCTGTGATCCCAGACTTTACCCATGGTTGGTATCACACAGTCCCTGGTGGACCCTTCCTTGATCTTACGCCAACGCCACGTGATTCAAGTCATACAGCATGGTCTTTTTCCGTGCCAGAATTATGAAATAGTCAAGTAAAACTACTCAAGACAGCTTCAAACTTACTGCTTAAATGCTCATTTTTTTCAAATAGATACTTTTGATTAAGTTCTGTCTCACAAAAATTACCAAAAAAGGTCAGAGAATAAAGGAAGACAATTTGTGTCCATGGAATTGCAACTGTCTGTTGGGAAACCTGATCACCAACAACTACGAAGAGAGTGTCAATGAGAAACTTCATCATCTTTCTGATATCAACTTCAGGGTACTGGTACGTGGAATCAGAGTGATGTTTAACGATGTAATTTTAGCTCATCTGACCCAAAGGCTCAGGTGAGCTTTTCTAATCGAATTTGTTGGTCATCGTCGTAAACTTTTCACATTTTCATGTTCTTCAGAACCACTGAGTCAATTTCAAGCAAATTTTGCACAAATTATCATTGGGTAAAGGGAATTCAAAGAACAAGGTACGGTTGTATACATAAAAAGGCCCAAAAAATTCTCTCTATATAAAATGTGTCTGGAATTAACCTTATTCAGCGTTTTAAGAAAGTAAAATAGATGCCAGGTATACTAAACATCAACAAAATCAGAATGATAGTCCTAAATGGATAGCATTATGACATCATGGATAAGACATGTCCCGCCTTTTTCTCAAAATAAGCCTGAAAACTGTCAAATGTCATACAAATTATTGCTCCGGAAAAGATGTGCGCATTTGTCGAGCAAAATGAAAATGATATATATTGTGTATTATTTTGAGATGAAAAATATGCTTCAATATGAATTTGCTCGACCATGCGCTGTATGTTTTCTAAAAGGAAAACTACCTGAATTTGTGGATATTTTCATTGAAAATGGCATTTTTGCAATTTTATACCAACTTCAAGCTCTCGTCACATGACACAAATCATTTTTGCTGATCAAACTGAGTGAATTTTGGGTTTGCTAAAATATTCCTTAATTGAATGCCAGGATTTGAGCTCCAAGTGAAATCATCAATATTTTGGGCCAGATGACTCTAGAAACTGTACCTACTTCTTTAATTAAATGAGGGGCCATGCCGTGTCCCTATCAGAGATAATCACAAAAATGCCAAAATAGATTGGGCCATTTGAACTTCCTCTTCTCACGAACCACGGAGCCAAAAAAGCTTAAATTAACATAACAGCTTCCATACATAGTGGGTATTTAGGTTTGTTCAAATTATGACTCCGGGGGGTATGGGTTGGAAACAATAGAGGATTAAAGTTTTACATTGGAATATATATGCCTAGGGAAATCTTTTAAAATGTTCTTCTCAAGAACCGCCGTAAGAGTGGAGATTTAAGTGAAAACTTGCTGATATAGACAGGGGATGCTTACTCCTAGGCACCTGATCCCACCTCTGGTGTATCCAGGGGTCCGTGTTTGCCCAACTATCTATTTTGTATTGCTTGTAGGAGTTATGAGATTGAACACTGTTCGTTATATTCACCTTTCATAGAATGGGTTTAATTTTCTTCAGATCATGGACCCCAAAGGTAGGATGGGGTCACATTGGGGGATTAAAGTTTTACATGAGGATGAATATGGGAAACTTTTCTTCAGAACCAATGAACCAATTTCAATCAAACTTCATACAAATCATCCTTAGTTGAAAGGGAATTAAGTTGTTGAAATGAAGGGTCACGCCTTTTTCAAAAGGGATATTATAACAAACATACAAACATAGACTGGAGCCATTTAAAATCTTTTCTCAGGAACCACTGAGCCATAAAAGCTAAATCTTACATGAAAGCATCCTTACATAGTGCAAAGACACGTTTGTTAAAATCATAACCCCTGGTGTTGGGGTGGGCCACAATGGGAAATCAAAATTTTACATGTGGATGTATAGGAAACCAATCTTGGAACAAAGCATCACCAGATGGAATTGTCAATATGAAAGGCTATATCCGTCTACAATGTCATATGATAGATAATGAATTTGTAGTCAAATCTAATATTATTGAGTTTGACAATTAATGAAAATTAGTCGTTACCTTTGAGAAGTTCTTTTTCTGAACCAAGCTGCTTGTACAATGATAGTTTGCTCAAGCTTGTTTGTTGTTAGGAACTGCTGCGCAAGGGAACGATTTGGACCTTAAATTGTTGAGAAATTATACGTGTTGATGCGGTTAATTTGATGAAAGAAAAAAGCTTTGCGATCTCATATTTCTTAAAAGAGCTTTAGATTTCATAAAATTCACATTTCAATTGAAACACTTCTGGCAACAACAAAAAACGCATAGTTTAAGTTAATTCTTAGTTACTTCAGTTGAATATCATTTGATGTTGTATTTATGGTTCTTCGTTTTAACATTTTTCATTCGTGAAACGCTTTAGGCTAATTATGATGATTAGAATAAGCGTTATATAAATGCACAATAATGATAAATGCTTTGACAATATGTGTTTGAATTTTGCCTTTCAATCTTGAAATTTTCATGAGGAGTAAAGATGCAACGTATCGGCTGAATGATATGCGGTACTGTATCGTGCAACTCTAAATAAATATATACATGTATGTCGTGAAGAGGGAATTTAAATGTCCGTGTATGTCAACATTTTGAATCCAGTTCATATTGACAAGCGGTACTTGTAAATAATGACGATGAAAAAATACGTATATAGTCATGCAGAGTCTGTACACATCAAAAACAAATGAATTAAGATATTAGATGGGGACAACTCTTTATTTTTATTTGTATGTAAAAACTTACTCACTACACGGAGATGTTTGTACCACATATTGAGAATCTTTAACAATGCAGTTTTTGTGAAAACTAACATTAACAGTGTTAATAGTGTCTTGTTTGTAAGATATTTGTTTGATATTCATATTTTAGTCCCAATGATGTGAAACTTATACGGTACCAATTTTGATGCACCAGATGCGCATTTCGACAAATAATGTCTCTTCAGTGATGCTCAATCAAAATGTTGAAATCCGAAATAACTTTAAACTTGTCGGAGCTATTATAGGGAAAAACAAAGTGCCAAAAGGTGGAGTCAAATTTGTATAAAGATAAGAGCTATGCATGATGGAGATGATCCTTAATTTTGAAATGAATTTCTAAATTTCATCACATCAATTAAATATACATCCGTATTTTACAAGCTAGTAACGAAGTACTTCGCTAGGGGGCTGTATCTCAGAAACATGGTATGCACATGTATTTTCTTTTAGGTTATATAAGGATATTTGCATAATGATATGAGAAATTTGCTATTGTGACTCCTGGGAATATTTCAAACAATTTCCTTACATATGTTGTTATCTGATATTTTGTATTTGTATGGTGGTCTTGACATTGGTATGATGTCAATGAACATGAATCTACTATACGAGGTAACTGTTGCTTATTAATGTAGCATAAGATAGGCATTTGTTTTTGTCTTTAGAAAATTCAACTTATCTCTCAGGAAAAGTGTCCGTATATGCGTAAGTAGCTGTTATAAAGTTGAAATGCTGAATATCAATAAAAATAATTTCTAACAGTTTCAATGAAGTGTACACAATCATTTTGAAATTTTGTGGTATTTGGCATGCACCCATATAAATATGTTCCTCTACGGTTTGTTTCTTTTTAAAAGCATACGTTCATACCTTTTCAAATAATACGGAATATCAGATTTTTATAATAAATAAAAAAAAAACATTTTCGTAAGAAACTCTACAGGTTGTATAAGTGTCATTGTGTTATCAGTGTTTGAATCGGATGGCAATTGAAGGAACAGTTCATTTGCAATTAAATTTGTCATTTCACAAATTTCAATGAGAGAAAAAAATGTTAAACTGAATTCCATCATTTATAATTGATACACGTGTTCGTTCTAGGAAAACTGTTGGGGATTTGTGGAAACCTGGGCTAAATATTGTTTAGTTACTGATTAGCATTTATCAGTGATACAAGTGTGTTGTGTAAATATACATGTCTCTGATGTTGACTATGAAATGCATATTCTAGTATCACATGTTATTATACCGCGATTATACTAACATTTGCATTCTATTCAAAGTTAAAGTCATTGTCTACAGAAGCGCAAGGGGAAGTTTTCAGATTAATTCAATATTTGATTGTTAAGTGCTGTCGATTACAAACCAATGGGAACCAGGGTTATATCACGACCGACGTGAATATATTGATGTTCATTGGTCAGGTATCATTATATTATTGAATATTTACTTTTATCTCTTCCGAAACGTTTATGTACATATATCTAGTCTACCAAGGTCTGTCTCATACCATTGTGCTTTATAAATGAAGTAGATGTGCTTTCCTATTTTCCAACAGGAACCCTTCACATTCTGAATGTTGAAGATCCTGTCCCAAATTATCCCGTATCTGGAACTTCCAAAATGTACATGAAATCATTTCCATATCTCACAACTTTACAATTGGATCAAAATACAGGAACTTCCCGAAATATCCAACTTTTTTCTACGCAGATAGCTATCTCAGCATTATAAAAGAAACGCACTGATGTTACTAATGTGACATGGGGTTATGGAATTTTCTCCTAATGTTGATGATTGTCGCTAAAAAGATACGTCCCCTGTTTCATTTTTTCTTCTACATATGACTTATACTAACAGTGTTAGAGCAATCCTAAAATATGAATCGGAAAACAAAATGGCTGAATTGAATTTCATTATCTGGAAGTAATGTACATGTACGTGCCAAAAGGGAAACATTATGAAGATTGTGTGGCAATATGAATTAAATATCCCTTTACTGATTACATATTTAGACATTCGACAAGTGTTCTAATTGTAAATACACATGTCTGAGGGGCTTATCAACATAGAATATGTATTTTCATGTCTGTGTACTTTCTTCTAAATCTGCCAACATCGCAGCTGCATAAATGGTGATGAATTAAATGTAAAATACAGAAACCCCCTTTAGACTTCAAGACCGTTAGCATAATAAATAATTTACGCATCTAAAATAACATGTGTCTGTCGTATTTTAATATATACTAAAGCACATTATGCTTGATTAAACTTGTATGATAAACATCCATGTTCTGTGTTGTCTGATGCTGAGAACACTGGACGTTATGCATACGTGTATATGCTTGACATTTGTTCTAAAGCTGATGATGCTTCAATATATGAACACCTATCGAAGGGACATAAAACTATCAAAACGTAACTATATTCAAAGAAAAGCTTATAGAAATCATATGTGATATTACAGGCTTGGAAATACCCAACATTCAGCATGTGTAAATAAATGATACATATAATATTCACTACTGAAGCTACAGTTCAAACTGGTAAATAAAACACACTTCACCGCTTGTTCTTCTTTTCAATCAGTTTGAAATTCATGGTTTCTGAATACACATGTCGAATTTTACTTCCTGGTTGTCATGATCGACTAACATTTATTAAATTGACGTCAAAATGAGAACATTTGATATGCGCCGCGCTTACCCTTTTGTTTGGACATTTAAATGCGTCGTCCTGAGTACTTCAGGGGAGGTTAAAGCGATATCGGTTGAGAATATATTTACTGCGATTTATCGTTTCACGGTAACTCAGGTGCATATTACACATCATATTGTTACCAAAACCTACTTGATGACAAAATAGGAAATACCTGGAATAACGACAAAATGTGACAAGGTGTTACGGACTAAATCAATATGAAGGTAACAAAACAGCAGCTATTTCTTATTGTAACACTAAATACAAGATTAATGTCTAGCATTTGAACTCTTAGTTTTTTGTTTTCTTTGGTTCGAATATATTCTGTTCTAGCTGAATTTACAAAGGGATTGAATACATACTTAATACGTATAACGCCACTCTTGGATTGTTATGAGAAATTATATCTGAGACTAAATTGATATTCACCCGTTACACCATATGTTTTCTAGAATCCTACATCTTTAACAATTGTTTAACTATGTTGAATCATACTTTTATCAGCTCTTTCAGATTGCGCCTTCTGTATATTTCCTCGGCGTGTTTGGCCTTGTCACATATGTAGGTAATGTTTTTTTTTGGTTACACAATGCCACTAAACGAAGCTATGAATCGTGTCAATTCACAATGATTTTAAAAGGACGCGATGCGACTCTGCACCGTCAATATTGAACATATTATGTGTTCATGTTACATATGATTGCAAATAGATTGGGGTATAATGATTTTCTGATGTTTATCTTTCAGAATCAACGTATTATTGCTCAGGTAGTGGTGGTAAGTTTGATAAAAACATTTCTACATTCTGATTATTTCCTGTAGGTTCCTTGTCATCACATCGTTTTCAAATCATTCAATAACATTAATCAAATGCCAGCTTATCGGAACACTGGGTAAGGATGACTATGCATGGTTGAAAGAATGTGTAATTTGAGTTTATTTTCAATACAAGTGCATGAATGTAGATAAAAATAGGAAACAGGTCTTTTTGAGAGGAATCGAAATGCAAAAAAAAAATGCATAGTGTGATTAATGCCCTCATGATTTAAATCCCTATACATAGGTCAGTATGTCTTTGTTTTCTCTTCATTAAGATCCCTATACATAGGTCAGTATGTCTTTGTTTTCTCTTCATTAAGATCCCTATACATACGTCAGTATGTCTTTGTTTTCTCTTCATTAAGATCCCTATACATAGGTTAATATGTCTTTGTTTTCTCTTCATTAAGATCCCTGTATATAGGTCGGTATGTCTTTGTTTTCTTTTCATTAAGATTCCTATACATAGGTCAGTATGTCTTTGTTTTCTCTTCATTAAGATCCCTGTATATAGGTCGGTATGTCTTTGTTTTCTCTTCATTAAGATTCCTATACATAGGTCAGTGTGTTTTTTGTTTTCTCTTCATTAAGATCCCCGTACATAGGTCTTTCTTTTCTTTGTTTTCTCTCCATTAAGATCCCTGTACGCAGGCCAGTACTCTGTTTGAAAACTACGCTAGAACAGAGAATTGTAAACATGACGGTGTTCATTCGCCTTGTGACAGATACATCACGCCGGGATGGTACGTGACAGACAACCCGATACTTGACCAGTGTCCAGACCTTCTAAGCTGTGGAGCGGTGTATCCAGTCTGGTTTAACGGTATTCATATTCAGACCTTATGTCTTGTAATCTAAACCGAAAGTGGAGTGCAGTTGCTTTGTTTTCCTCTTCTCATTTCGCTCGATATTGTTTTAGTGACCTCTAGCTTTACAATACTAGGGGTAACACGATATCCAATCCGGTTTAACCGTGTTCATATTACATGATTTACAAAATGTGTAAATACTATGATTTATGGTACATTGCGAAAAGGCTGTAATGGTTTAGTATTGATTTATATGCAACCGTTACAAATCTACTATGTGCATAAGTATAGATGTAGATGGGCTTGTATGACTATCTACACAAGCATGTTATTTTCATAAATGGAGATGCAATTGAATTTTTTTTTGCCATTCATTCTCAGTTATCATCGAGAAATAATAGAAAATACACGAATGGCTAATCTAATTTTCTTTACCGGTCTCAGTAGCTCAGTGATACTTATATAACTTACAGATAAGAGGAAGCTAAAAGTAAAGGTCTTTAAAGTCTCTGAAGGTTTTGCATGTTAAACTTCACTAAAATGTAATGTACTGCATTTATAATTCAGGATCGTTGCCGACTTCTGGAGATGGTATCGTCACCGAAAAACTTTGTAAAACTGGATTCTTTGATTGTTGTACCCGAACATATGACATCCAAATAAAGAATTGTGGGACACATTACGTGTACTGCCTGCCAGCATTAGACGCCTGTCCCGAGAGAATCTGCTTTGGTATGCATGGAAAAATTCTGATAAAACGATCACAATGTACGATAACATGTCTACCATGTAATCCTTGATAATGGATAGTTTTAACCTTTTCATTTACAATATGCACGTTCATAAGGAACTGCGATCAATCAACAACTCCCACAAAATAAAGAGCATATCAAGTACGGGCCCCTAAACACATGAGAGTCGGGATCGGGCGACCATGAGAAGAAAGCATCCCCGTCGACCGGCCGCGTCTGTCGTGATCCCTATATCCCGATCTGGTAAACGGAGCATTACGCAGCCACAATCAGCCGCTGTATAAAGATCATGTCACCTTGACGTATTTTATCTGATCGACATAAAGGACTCATTGTATATGTAACCTGTCAGTAGGGGATGCTTACTCTAGGGGTTCGTATTTGTACGCCTCTAAATTTTGCAATCTTTACAGGAAGAGCAAAATGTATCACTGATTGCTGTTTTGTTTTCATCCTATCGAGTACAATGTTTAGCAATCGTAAGGAGATAATAGCTCTAATGGGTGTTTCGGACATAACCCTAACATGTGTTACTAAAAATGGGATCGTTACTGACATTGTCAAATATCCAAATATACTATTTCTCACAGACAATATTTCTTCCTTTATCATGTGCCTGAGGCCGATTTTACTTCAGTTTCACTCAGCTATAGCTTACAATTATGTTACGCTCACTTAAACAACTATGAAAGTTCCAAGGTCGTGAAATGGTGAAAAACTGGAGCTTAGAATTATCATTTTCAGCAACATCTCTTTCTAATGTTTCAATAATCGTTCCTCGTAAAAATGTCAATTTGGATTACTATACTAAATCAGAAGATTTTGCTTTTCAGCTTCATCATCAACGAAAATATGCTAATTTATGTACATCCAAGTGTTAAAATTCCTACTATACTATACTGTCAACATGTCCCTGCAGTATACGTACAAAAAGCCGTGTGTAAAGAGATGGGTGTTTCCTCATATCTTAAAGGTCATGGTTTTCGATCTGCTTTTAATTTGTATTTAGAGTATACGTGGCCGAGTGTTTAGAGCATCGCGCTCAAAATAGCACAGTCTCTCGCCTCTGGTCGGTGCTGGTTCGACTCCAGCTCGCGCCGGTAATTGAGAAAGTTCCCAGTTTACTTTGGGAATGTCAGTGATCTTTTCCCAGATACATTGTATCTGGGTTCTCTATTCCACCAATAAAAACTGGGCGCCACCAGATAACTGAAAAATTGTTGAGTGTGGCGGAAAACAACAATCAATCAATCAATATGCTGGTGTCAGACGCATTCGGGAATTTTTTACACGTAGTTTGGGACCTGAAAAACGTAAACTACCTGACATTCGAAGACGGTTCTCTGCCGGATACCTTTACTATCTGTGGCGTCTGTTTACATATACACATGTAGTTATGAATTGAAATGTTTTTACTATGGTAACATACATAATACAATCAGGTCATGTCAATATAATACTGTTGCATATCCATTTTTCTTACAGATAAAAAGGGTCGTGTTCATAGTTGACTACCATGTCCTCGTGCTTTTTTTTAAACTACAGGTCGTGTGAAAATCTGCTGCTGCCTCTTTATGTTTTGTAGGTAGTAATGGGTTGTGTGAATATCCCTCTATTATACCTAATATTCTGACTGCGAATGCAACTACATACATATTTTGTAATGTTCATGCTTTGATCTGCAATCTAAACAAGTTATATTTACCAAATACTTAGTACATAGGATTAGACAGTAAAAGAACCTATTTTAGTTTTTTCAAGATTTTACATCAAACCATGAGCATTTGAAATCCTGTATGAGGTATCGTCGTGAACCACGGGTCAATGTTTCATACCGGCCATTTCACAAAACTACAGCTTATTGTTTCATTCCATTCCACACACATTATGTGTGTAAGGTTCTTGCTAGATTTAGATCATTCTATATTGCCGAGCATAAACATTAAAAGTTATCATTACAAACATGAATACATGAATGTGGGTGACTGAAAAAAATGCCCTGTATCTATCATATTTCTGCTGCCTTTACTGTGACTTGCTTAATCTTTGACGACTTGTTCTGAACTGTATGTTCTCGGCAGCCTAAACTTTTCCTATTTCTACTCTCAATCTTTCCAATTCACTAATTGTGTGATGAAAATGTTTAAGTCTTTTCAAAAATCGTTCAGATTTGTAACACCGTGTCAGTAGCAATGTATGTGGGCGATAAAAATATCAATTATAGGCCCTAATTTTATTTCAAATTAATAAATTCCACACTATTGCACATACATGCGTGAATCCATTTCTTTTCTACTACTCCCTCCTTATTCGCACATATAATAATCTTCCTTGTAGCAATGACCTGATTCAGAAGGGGAAATTAGAATGATAATTATGATATTTCAAAATTAAGGAATATCTCCCCCCATGCATAGCTCTATCCTTGAACGAATTTGACTCCAGTTTTTGGCACTCTAGTTTTCCTATTAGCTCTTTTTTATTATTATTTCGATTTTCCAAAATCACTAAAGAGACATTATTTATTGAAATTTGCATCTGGTGCATGAAAATTAGTACCGTATAAGTTTTATATTGTACAGAATCTTACTTTTAATCGTCATAATGAAAAAATAATTTCAACTTTCATACGTAATTATGGAATGAATTGCAGTAGTGTTGTTGTAAGGATGTATTGTGATATGTTCACAAGCTCAGAATTAATTATTGAATTTTCGGTCGTGAATTATGTAGCAAGTAGCATGGTTTGTTAACGGGAGATGGGGTAGGGGTAGGGGTGGGGTGGTCATCATGGTTTGCATTACTGAACATGCCAAGGAAGTGAAACCGGTATATATATTTTGTGCAGTTCTTATTTTTCGACACGGAAAAACAAAGAACTTTTTGTTGCATAAAGCGAACTCTTACATTACTCATCGTCTTGCCCTGCTTTTATCAACATTATGTACATTTCGTGAAATATTAGGCCTAATCGTGCACGGCATTTTAGAGTTAGGATACCATAAGATTAGAACGACAATCCACGTAAGTTCACAATCTTAGTTCAAAGTGTGAATGAGATATACGCTACTTTTGACGAAGGAATTCTGGGAATGGTGTCATTGTTAAATCTTTTTAAAAGTTCAGATTTAGCTCGGATTATTTCTCGCGCTTTAGTCATTAGAGACAACGCCCCACTACTGATGTGTTATAGGTACTATCGGCTCGGAGGAAAGACTTCAATTTCATTGTGGTTATGAATATTTGGGACGCTGCGGATAACACCGTTTACCTTATCAGGATATAAGGCGGGTCTGGTCAACAGGGGATGTTTACTCCTCCTAGGCACCTGATCCCACCTCTGATGTGTCCAGTGGTCCGTGTTTGCCCAACGATCTAGTTTGTATTGCTTGTAGGAGTTATGAGATTGATCACTGTTCGTTATCTTCACCTTTCATGAATATCTTATTACTATAGCTATTTATATTTTGTGTAGGCACTAACGGATCGTGTGAATACCCAACTACTACGACTCCCACCACAACTAGCACGATTCCCACCACGACGACTGAAAGCAAATATGTTCCAAGCAAAGATTACAACGGTTTGTTAATACAGTAATATATGTACATTCCAGTTTAGTAAATATTTGCATCATAAAACTCTTATAGTCTGTGGTCTATGTTACATGCAGCTTGCTTGGTGTTCACAATCATGTGTATATATATGCAGCATATTTGCCTATACTATACATATGAATATTCCTTTTAATATACATAACAGTGAATGCGTTCATCAACCCCCTCCTGTCCTCGGTTATTTTAGATTTCAAACACTCTTTGCATGATACTATGTATTGCTAATTAATAATAGCTATAGCTTCTTCGTAATCCGAAGCTTCTTGTGAGAATGAACATGTTATCAAACGTGATCATTACGCCGCCATGAACATAAACTTTCCGCAACGCCAGTTACGTTCTCTATGACATTCTAAATCATTTTCACATAAAATGTTTCTATTTTTCTGCATACATTCTGTACTTGAAGTGTCAAGATACGTTTTATATGAAAAGTGAACATAACGAACAGTTATCAATCTCATATCTACTATACACAATACAAAATAGAGAGTTCGGCAAACACAGACCCCTGGATATACCTGAAGTGGGGTAATAATAAAAAGATAATAAATATAATTTATATAGCACCTTATGTAAAACAAATCACTCTAAAGCGCTTTACAGGGGTAACAGTTAGGGAGGCAATGATAGAAAACAGCACACAATTAAAGGGAAACGCAACCCAAATAATTTTACATGATAAATGATGGGAATAATTATATGATAAAGACTTGTCATACTATTCTGTTGATATACAGCCTAGATAATCTTCAGTACTAATTTTAAAACGTTAAAAATTTAAATTCTCGTCATCTATAGAGACTGCCATGATGCGGAACTCTTTTGTATTCAAGACCACCAAAATCAATAAGTTTCACGTCACATGGTCTCTTCCGTTTTTATGAGATTCAAAAATCATCAAAGATGTGCATGTGGTATATTTTACGAATACATTGTAAATAGTTGGTGCCTTCCTGTCAAGCAGTAAATTATACTAATGCGAAGAGGATATGTGAAAAAAAGTTTTTTACCGAAATTCCTGACCCAACAAAGTTATTTGAAAAGAAAATAGTATGTGAACTGTGGATCCATCACTTGCGTAATGATAAATTGAAGTTTGAGACATTTACATGTATGAATAAACAAGTACCACCTACCTATCTGGTCTGCGACTCGACTGAACGTCTTTTTTTCTTAAATTCTTCTTGCGAAAGAACGGGCTCAAATCTATACGGCTCCAAACTTAACTGTTTAGGAGTTGTCATGTTCACAATGCTGCTGATGAAATAAACCGGTACCGACGTGTGGCGTAATAAATTAAACTTCCATGGCCGCTCTCTTAACGGCGGGTAATTTGAAATATAAGATATTAATATTGATTTAATTGTTAAGCAAGTCTTTTTGTTGTTAAAGACTGTCATTTACGATATCAGTAAGAAATACTTTATTCATAAAGGCAACAATGTGATTAGGGTTGCCTTTCCTTTTAAATGAAAATGAATGACAGAATGACATACAATCTTTCATCTATAAAATCATCAATATAAAAGATTACTATTAAGATCGATAGTTAAAGGTTGTTTTTTTTTTTTTTTTTTTGGCGAACACTATACAAACTATCTAGAAAGCATTCTAAAATGTTACGTTAAAAGCTAAAACACTATTAGCATAAAAGTTCTAAGGAAAAGTTAATAAATACACATGAAAACAGAATCACAGATCGCACATCGAAAGCAAGACGAAATAGGTGACACATTATTGTACATTATAATCCATAATCTATAATCAGATACATTATTATAGGATCAAGTGCCTAGGAGGAGTAAGCATCCCATGCCGAACGGTCACACGATTATAACTGATTATAAAGCCTCAAATCATGTAAAAAAAAAAATATCGGTGTTTACCAAATATATTGCTCAATGATATATTGGTCGTTTTTTTTTTCCTGCCTAATCATTGAATCATTTATGTTGCTGTCAAGTCGGAGCATTGTTTTTATTGAGCAGTTATTCCCTATGAATAATCCCTTTTTCTGTTTTGTTATAGATTTAAAATCAAAGTACATCGTTGCCATTGTGACAGTTGTATTGCTTGTGGCCGTTATATCCGCTGTCACTGGGGCGATCATATTCTACGTTTACAAGTAAGCGTAAAATTCGTTGATCATGAATAGTGTTTAAGAACCATCCTTCATTTGCAGAAACATCACATTTTTCACTGTGTTATTGAAGAGATTAATATGGATGTCCCAATTTATACAGTATCATGATAATATGTTACAATGGCATTCTCTTTTTAAAGTTAGAAAACCGTAACAATGAAATACATGAGAGTGGTGATAATTAGTCAAAGAAGATGAATGGAGAACGAAAAATAAAGATAAATTTATGTATCACCTATACTAAACTAATTTTAGAATTTTCTGCTGCACAAAATACGTTTATTATCGTATAGATCAAGTTATTGGTTTCACCACTATGGATTAATGGAAGACTGAATTCTACCAAGTTTGACTTGACAGGTGGGAATATTCATCTCAGCTATATGGCATTTAATGAAATATGGCTGTCGAAATTCCTTTTTATCCAGATCCGAATTTCTTTACTTGTCACTACTCTCTGAAGTTGTTACTCTTAAAAACAGTGAAAATAACAAACAGCAATCACTCCCTGCAAAGTAACACCAACTCTTACTTTTTGTGTCGAAAAGTTTTGTTGCAAAATTGCGAATTATCATTTCAATGAGAGAAAACATAAGGTTTATAAACTTTTGTAATGAATATTTGTGTTATTAAACCTATCCAGAATGACGCAAAATTACATTACTGTCTTCCCGTTCAATATCATGCTATGTATTCCATAAAACTGAAATCTTTATATCAAATTGAAAAAAATCTTAAACTTAATTTTGATTTTATCAATGACAATGGTTAAAGTTACAAGCACACCTATCGTAATAGCACATTTTACAGCAAAATGAAATTTTCAGATTGAAAGCCATATATGTGGCGGGTGTAACCGGTCGACAGAGGATGCTTATTTTTCATAGGTACATGACCCCGCCTCTGGTATATCCAGGGGTCCGTGTTTACCCGAATCTCTATTTTGTATTGCTTATAGAAGTCATGAGATTGATGACTGTTCGTTGTTTTCACCTTTCTGTTATAACTTTAGTCCCATATGAAATATTAATTCGAGAGTAGAACAGGCACGAACCATCAGAGGTGGAATCATGTGCATCAAAAGACTAAGTATCCCCTGTTTACCGGTCACATACACTATGACTAACAATGTGATTATGCAATGTGCAATAAGGTATATAAAGCTAAAGTTTGTATCCATGCGATGAAAATATAAATGAGAGGTAAAGATAATGAATAGTGATCAATCTCATAACTCCAAGGTCCTCTGTGGCAGAGTGGTCAGAGCATCGCGCTCAAAACCACGCGGCCTCTCACCTCTCTCAGCGCGGATTCGAATCCCGATCGCGCTGGTAAGTGAGAAAGTTTCCCATTTTACTTTCGGAAGGTCGGTGGTCTCTTCCCAGGTACATTGTATCTGGATTCTCTCTTTCACCAATAAAAACTGGACACCACCAGATAACTGAAAAAAATTGTTGAGTGTGGCGGAAAATATCAATCAATCAATCATAACTCTGAATATGAAGTAGAGAGTTTGGCAAAAGTATAATCTAACATCCATATCTTCGCACTCTTGTTTGATCGCTGTTTACGTCCCATTGAGAATTGTTCGCTGATGTAAAGAGGACATTAGTTTTTAGGTGAGATGTCATAAATTTGCTTTAAGCTCAAAGTTGTCAAACTGAAAAAAATTAAAGGTCATATCCGAATGACCGACGACTCGTATTTCTACTCAGTTTCCTTGGTGATAGAACACTCATCGTCTATGTTAAACTTTGTATGCTTGATACTGGGTCGGGATCGATATTCAAACAGGACCTCCAGATCGTAATACAAGTGTTGTAACCACTAAGCTGTTCTGCATTGCTAATGAATTGTCAACATGTCCTGTTGAGAGGGTGACATAGTAATGATGAATTCTGCGTGTAAATTTAAAAAAAAGTACATGTAGTTCCTGTTCCTGATTTCTTTGTATTTATTTTCTGTTATTTTTACTGACTGGTACATACATTTTCTTTCTTTTCAATATCCTGTTTGAAAAAATGTTTTCCAAAATATTACGAATGTGTATCGTACAACAACAACACAGACTAATGTAGATTATCCAATTATGTGCAATAAAAGAACATAGATACATCACCGAGGATAATTTACTGTATATTATCTTACCACAGAAAGAAAAAACAAGAACGAGAGGTGCGACAAAGCAAAGTTACGCTTCCTGGTAATGAATTCGAGCGGTCATCGACCCCTGTTGAAAGCAATACTCCCCCTTTCATGCATTTCCAGTCCAGTAATAAACACTACTAACCAGGATACACAGTTCATATAATTTTCACAGCTGATGGTGACTTGTGAATACTCACGATTTTGTTTTGTACAGCATATCATTTGTGTATGTATCAATTAAAAACTTCATACTTTCATACTGAGAGTAGTATAATATGTAGCGTTTTAGTTGAATGATATACTATACTGAGACGTGTAGCGGTCACCCAGCCAAGTGCTGATCACGCTCGTCGTTGCTTAACTTGCGTGATCAAGATAGATACTCTACCACATCACTAGAAAAGCTATTTCTCTAGCGCGGCAGTAAAAGTTCTCTCTTATACTGTCCGCTACATTTCCCCTACTCGGGACATATTCATCCCGATGCTTAGCGTGAGTCCTCTCTGAGTGTTTGGCACCTGCTTAGCAACAGCATCCGCCGTACCCGACGAAAACCACCGTCGTCCCCGGACGAATCCACTTTCGTTTGCAGAGCTCCGAAGAGACTCTATCTGAAGCAGGCATCCCACTAAACACTACGCTGTCACCAATTTGTAATGTGTAGCTGTCACCAAGCAACGTACTGACAACACTCACCATTGCTTAACTTGCGTGATGAAGAGAGACACTCTACCACATCACTAGAAAACCTAGCTCTCTAGCGAGACAGTACAAGTTCAACCTTACACTGCCCGCTACAGTACTGTATCATGAGACTATGTATACATGTATATATGTTAAGAAGCAGATGATCCATGTGAATGTGAAGGTAGAAATTGTATATAGTCATTTAGAGTCTGTACATAAAAAAAAAATACTTAATAAGAAATGGCTTGGGTTTTCTATAAAACAAACCTTTCACAGTACAAGACAACGCTTGTGTAACATCTTGAGAATCTTTATACGTTCAGTTCTTTTAAAAAATAACATAAACAGCGTCTCATTTGTAAAATTTATTACCCTGTCTCTGATAAAAAAAATCTTCGAATTCCATTGGTCGAAACAAATGCTATATACAACGATATTACTTACTTACCTAATGTTGCCAATATGCCACTTCCATGTGGTTTACGTACCAAGTATATGTAATATGACGTCATGATTATACATGTACCCTTTCACTGGAAAATAACCAGTGCATATAATGACGTCATAGGTAAACGAAAACAAATGAATCATTTTTTTTTTAGAATTTACATTTTTTTTAAAATTGTTTTAATCCTGTTGTTGTTTGTTTAAATTTTGCAACACGTTTTCATTGTTGTACGTTTAATAACGTCTTTCAAGAATACATACATTGCAGTCATTTTGTATTGTTGTACATTAGAAAACCATCAAGAATGAATAATGGCAATGTTCCTTTAAGCAATGTATATGTAAAATCATCGACAGGATGAATTCGTTATATAGACACTCACCTGCTATGGTTTCTTTCAAGGATATCATATATGTCAGCAATACCATTCTTTGTGTCTACCTGACTATTATTATCCATCGTTTAGCCCCATTAAGATCTCGGAATGGTATGTATTTTATTTTTTGAGAACAGCTACATTAGGATACTTCAATATCAATGTTAGAAATTTGTATTTGTTTCTCTCGAGAATATTTCAAAAGATTTTCTAATGTGTTGCTATGTCCTATTTTGAATTTGTGGGGGTGTTCTTGCCATAAATATCATATGAATGAACTTGGGTCTACTATACGAAATACCTGTTGCATATTACTGTCGCATATCACACTTTTATTTATTGATTGATTATTTCTTGACTGTTTAGATGACGACATCATTAATATTACCGTATTGCGGGGCTTTTTGTTCGCGGGGTGATAAATCTAGTTTATTTTAGCGGTTAGATAGCCTTCCGCCAAACAATTCACTCGCCAAATATGCATCCAATTTTGTATACCAAGTTGATGGATCAAACTCTCGTAGTAACTGAAAGGCGATGCTTGTTTGCAATGTAAAACTTATTATAACGGCAAACTGTCAACTCAACTGTATGACAAACGGGATGATTTTAGCTTCTCCATCGTCAACTTCCCACATTTTTGTAGCAATATTCCATTATCACCTGCATATGGTGTTTATATATCTCAACTGATTCGATATGCAAGAGCTTCTTCTGCGCATAGTCAGTTTTTAAATCGAGGTAAGCTACTGACAAACAAGTTGATGGTACAGGGATTTCAACAGTCTCCATTGAAGTCAGCATTTCGCAAATTCTATGATCGTTATAACGATCTAGTTCGTCAATACAACCTCGCATTGGGTCAAATGGTGTCTGACGTGTTTCATACCGATTGATAAGCCGTTCTTGGCACACTGATTTGACTGCGGATATCTCCGTTTACCTGATCAGGATATGGGGCTCACGGCGGGTGTGACCGGTCAACAGGGGATTCTTACTCCTCCTAGGCACCTGATCCCACCTCTGGTGTGTCCGGGGTCCGTGTTTGCCCAACTATCTATTTTGTATTGCTTGTAGGAGTTATGAGATTGATCACTGCTCGTTATCTTCACCTTACATGTCAATTTATATTTATCGGTGTTTCAATAACCTACAATATCCATGCAATAATATTTGTGTCAAATTTTATATTTCCCTGGTAAATCTGAGTAGAAATCAATAATTTGAAACTTTTAAACGGACGACGAACAAAACTTTCGTAAGGAGGAAACTGTTTCCATCATTGATTTGAAATGTATGAAAGGTGAATATAACGAACAGTGATCAATCTCACAACTCATATAAGCAATACCAAATAGAGTGTTGGACAAACACGGATCCCTGGATATACCAGAGGTGGGATCAGGTATCCAGGGAGAGTAAGCATCATCTGTCGACCGGCCACACCCGCCGTGAGCCCTATATCTTGATCCGCTACTCATTTCACCTAATGCTAATTTTAATAAGTTAGGTCTTACGGTAAAAACAACATACGAACACCAGCACCAAACGTTCTATGTTCAAACTGGTGTGTTTCAAGTAATTACACATATGATTTTCATATACGTTCGTCCCAGATGTCATTCTATATTTTCAGATGCACTTGTCTATAATCAACTAATCATCCCTTTTTTTTTTTTTTTTTTTTTTTTTTTTACAAAACATAAGAAATCCAAATTACTTAGTTTAGACAACCTGGATACAGTAATATTCTGAAAACCTGTTATGTACAATACTGTATTGTAAATAGAGTATACTGAAATAACCTTTGTCCATGATTCGCGCACATAATTTATTGACTAAAGACATTTCAGTAAACCATGATATTCATCTCAAATTAGAAAAGACTGATTTAAATATGCTAGTTGACGATATGAAATAATTTGCATACATATTCATACCATATATTTATTGTATTTTTTAGTCTACATTGATATTACTGGCTATTTCAAATAAAACACTGTAATTGAAATTAGGAAATGAAAAATCTTAACACAGCTTAGAATAAAAAAAATACATATCTTTTCATCAAAATATATGTTTTAACAAATCATAAAGAAAAGGTGTATATTTCATCATTCAATTGAAAGTTATATGGATGAAAGTTTCGTAAACATGAAAAATGAAATGAAAATCATCACTTCAAATTTCAAAAATAGCATATTCAGTCTTGTTCCTATATACCTTACAATGTGCGGTTTTTACTGATCATTTCTAACCAACAAATTACGTGGATATCAATCAGTGAAAAATATAGTCCTGTGACCTTGACCTCTGAATATTCAAATAAACTATATATGTGCATTACATACTTCATCAGATTAATATAGCATATCAGAATCACGAAAGTCAAAAATATTATGATAATTGAAAATTGATTATAAAGTCAACGGAGGAAAAAGTGAAGATAAAAAATAATGACAAATCTTATAAATCGTATCAAGAACACAAAATGAAGATTAGTGTGAACACATGCACCTTGGTACACCAGATATAGGATCAAATGCCTAGAAAAAGTACGTTTTCCCTGATGACTGGTCACACCCGCCGTGAGTACTATGCCTTGGTCAGAAAAAACAAAGTAATGCATTGTCGAAATTGATACTTAAAGAACAGTTTAACAATTGGTATAAAAGAGGTCACATAGCATTTTGCCCAACTAGATCGTTGCAATGTCCACATAAGTTACAAAATTCTGACCTAATTTGATTGAATTCCTATAGAAAGTATTCTTTCGTAAAAGTGATGTACCGATTGATTGAGTGAATTTGAATTACTTATCATAAGTAATGTGATAGAATGATCATTGCTCTAATTAAAATGGTCGTTCTTTAGATATCAATTTTGACTATGAATTATTTTACCTGAAGATAAATGGCTCATGACCGGCGTAACCTGTCAACATGGGATGCTTACTCCTTTTAGGCACCATGTTCCAACTCTAGTGTGTCAAGGAATCTATGAAAGCCCCAAACCTAATTCATTTATGTATTCTGCGCAGGATTTCTGAGATTGATCATGGTTCGTTATCTCCACTTCTCATAATTGATATGATTTTTCTCATAATGAGCCAAGCTGTCGCGACAGCACTGTGACATGGGTATTTGATAAGCAGCCAAGGGGACCGGTTACGAGTTGGATCCTGGTGCCGCATCAAACCTACATCAATCAAAATATATAATGATAGTAGAAAAGGAAATCACCCGTCCTTTGGATATGGCTTTGAAAACTGAGCCTCAAATCACAACACGATATAGAACCTTCCTTACTATGGGGCATAATACGTTGGACAGAATATGCGGTCCTTCCTTTGCAGCAAATAATGCATTAGTAAGAGTGATGAATGTTGTCTAAGGAATTTGAAAAAAAAAATGAGGCATTTTTCACCATACTTTATTTAACTTTAAGTATCACGTTGTTTAAATAAATTGATATCAAAGACAATATGTAGACGTTTAGAGAGTAATTGATTGACTAAGGACCTAGAAATATATTGTAAGTGTATATTATGTAATATGATAATAAATATGACCTCACAAACTAAACATAAATGCAAAACTGTAAAATATATATATATATATATATATATATATTTATTCATATATATATATATATATATATATATATATATATATATATATATATATATATATATCCAAATTGTGTTTTTAAAAAAATCACAGTGTCCGGTATAAAATATTAAAAGAAATAGAATAAGCAGTACACAAAGTTAAAAATTTAAAAACTATTTTAAAATGTAACGCCTGAGGATTATAAAATGAAAGCGCTTGCGTTAAATTTTTAACTTTGTGTACTGTTTATTCTTTTTCTTTTAATATATATATATATATATATATATATATATATATATATATATATATATATACTGTAGACATTTTAAACTTGTCATAAATCAGCAATGCATTTCGTTTACCAAAAATCAGGATATTTGCATATCTCACAATGTATATGGCCGCATCGAGTCATCATTACATGGATACATAATGCATGGCCTTGACGACCCATTTTTTTTAATGAAATAAATGCATTGTGATACCAGCTTATTCCAATATCCATAGTTTGTACAATGAAATTATACAAAATTCTTCCAAATTTCTTTTAAAGTTGCTGAGTAGATTCTGATATATTGATTATTGATCATTGAGAAAAAAGAATTAAATCACTAAGCCAAAACGTCTAAGCTGAAAATACGGTTATTTTTTTAACAAATGTGCTTGTAAGATTTAATTTCTTATTTGAAGTCAGATATCACAGCAACGTCTATAAATAAATTATTTGGAATTTGTTCGACGCAATTACAAACAATTTTGCAAAAAGGACATTTTGGAATGAAATTTACTGTAAAAAAAAGCTGAAATAATTAATCAAAACACGACCGAGTACCGCACATGCATTATTTTTCCACAACATTGAAAGAGATAATACAGAATTTCGTTTTTCTGCTGGGACGGATTTACCCTAAGCTGCTTCTGTCTCCATTATCATTGTTGTTTGTACATTTTAGACATTGAACATATGTTTCAAAACCATTGTTTCGTAACGTGTATTAAAGAAAGAGTTCCAACGTTAAGATATAAAAATAACCAACATGATCGAATGTCATTTACTAATACTAAACATTTTGTCGAGATGCTTCTGGTCATATATTCTACTCAGGTCATTAGTGGGCGGTTGTCTGAACATGGAGGTTGCAGTTGGTGGTCTGGAAACCAAGTCCTCTGGACGGATGTCGAATATGTTATGTGCATCTTCTCCCGCTGACACTGCATCGTTTTCGTGGCAAATGTCAACTTCGTCATGTGTATGATGAGTGGTCAAACTAGGAATCTGATCATCTCCTCTGTAAAAGATACGTTACGATTGCTAGAATTTGAGTTCTACAAATTAAAGTAGCAATGTAAATACGAATCTTGCATACTCAATATCATCAGGTTTAAAACGAAAACGTTCATTACACCCATCTACAGAATACCTAGGAGCAACAACAGCATTCATGTTCAGGAAATGCGATATTAGAATTGTCAGTCATGTTTATGTTGCTACAAAAAGACTCTGGAGATAGGGTAAGGATTTTATCTTACCTACAACAATCTGATATCGAACATATTCCACTGATGAATTATATGTGTTTGCCCAGCTCTTACTTTTGTATTCCTTATGTGAGTTATGAGATAGATATTCACCTTTTCATTGTATATTACGCAACGGTCACAAGAAAATTTACCTTCATGGTGTTGTGAACGATGAGACTGTGCATATTTTTTTCATGAAAATATACACCATTTCTCTTCAATGCACTGTCTGTATGAGGTGGTTTACGAAGAATACATAATGTGCGAGAAATTAGGCGATGCCTCGGGCTGTGTTGCATTAAAATTAAAACAACATTATACGATAGAAATATCCTGTAACAAATTCATGTTTCAATGAGCATTCATATGTTACATGTGTGTATAACTATACGACCAGTGTACACGCATACAGTTTGGTCTGTTTTAAGTTGTGAAGAAGGTAGCTTAGTATGTCTGTTTGTTGAATTCTAGAATAAAAAGTAATCATGTCAAAGAGTACTTCGAGAAGTTCCTGGTGAGTGAGCCGATTGCAAATTGGATTATATTAATACAAATAATCCCCTGATTGAGTGTAGAGTGTATGAATGCGAGCTATGCTTATGATTTTATATACAACAATGGGGCTTTGTGGCAAATATCGGGGTTTAAATTCGCAGACCATGTCACTGAGAGTAAGCTTTAAAAGAAATGAATGGATATCAATTTACACCAACCTTTTGCTATATTTTGCTTTGAGCAAATATCCGGTGAGGGAAATTATTGCCACGGTAACAAAAGCCACTGCACAGATTAACCCTATAGCCCGCTCTGATAATTCAGTATCCTGTTTGGTGCTTTTGTGTGAATTGTCGTCTATATCATTCAATGATGGTGATGTGGTCTTTAAATTTACACTATCAGTAGAGGATGAGACCAGGGGCAGTGATGCAGTTGACTGTGATGTTGACTGTGAAGTTGAAGTCAAAGGTGTTGACTGTGTCTTTGTTGATGGAGATGTGGAAGTGGTGTATGAAGGGGAGACACTGCTGGAAATGCTACGAGTCGTTTGGGCGCCTGTAGAAGTAGTGGCTGGAGCGGAGGTACTGCTAGAAATGCTGAGAGTCCTTTGAGCGCCTGTAGAAGTAGTGCCTGGAGCGGAAGTACTGCTAGAAATGGCGAGAGTCGTTTGAGCGCCTGTAGAAGTAGTGCCTGGAGCGGAAGTGCTGCTAGAAATGCCGAGAGTCATTTGGGCGCCTGTAGAAGTAGTGCCTGGAGCGGAAGTACTGCTAGAAATGCCGAGAGTCGTTTGAGCGCCTGTAGAAGTAGTACCTGTAGCGGAAGTGCTGGGAGAAATGCCGAGAGTCGTTTGAGCGCCTGTAGAAGTGGTGCCTGGAGCGGAGGTACTGCTAGAAATGCCGACAGTTGTTTGAGCGCCGGTAGAAATAGTGCCTGGAGCGGAGGTACTGCTAGAAATGGTACGAGTCGTTTGGGCGCCTTTGGAAGTCGTACTTGTGTATGGTGTAGTGGAAGCTGTCGTCCCCGTGTCCTGGGTTGTTAATACTGTCGTGTTACAATCTACTCAGAAAACAACAAGGAGTTAGTTTTCCTACTAGTGCGTATCATAATAAATATAACAAAATGTTTCTGAGAGTCCGCCATGTAATGCAAAGTCACTTTTAGTCACAACAATGTATGTTTCGTAAACTGTACGCCTCATACTGCGACTAAACCCAATCCATGTCATTTGATACATGATATCCGTCTACAATACTGTGTAATGTTCTCAGTTCTTAGATGCTAATTTTCGAGGTTTGTCAAGATTTCACACAGCTGTAATTTCATGGGTATTGTTACAATACATTGAAACAGTAAATAGAATATCAATTTAGCTTTAGTTTGATATCTTAGGGAGGATTTGCACCCTCGGAATCAATGCATATTGCGCCTTAACGTTTCAGGATTTCACAGGATATTCATTACATGGTGTACAGTGATCTAGCATTTGAAATAAAGGTGAAAATTTCACCCGGTATAGGACAATTGTAATGACAACAGTTAAAGTGGATAATGAATAAAACAAACGATTGTACAGAACAAACAAAACAAAATCCGATCTACGACATTGGCTCATCAAATACATACCATATGTCCAATCATATCTGTGTGTATCAGGGTCACACCGGTAGCAGGAGTCGTTACCACTGAATTCACCTTTCTGAATACAGCTCCCGTTGATGTAACAATATCCATCCTAAAAATAATTAATTACATGTTAATTTACAACGGAAACAATGTCTTAAAATCATTAATTCCATGTGAATTTACAACGGAAACAATGTCTTAAAATAATTAATTCCACGTGAATTTACAACGAAAACAAGCTGAATACTTTGAATCGTTTGACACTGAATTTTGATACATGACTGACCTGTAGAGTGAAATAAACACTTCCGGTATCGTTGTTGAATATTTGGCATTGAGATTGATAGACATACACAGAATATATCTCTGAGAACTGAATGCCATCATTAGATATCTTGAACTGAAACGTCGTACTCCATGTGTTGGTCAGTGAATAATCAAGTCTACAATATCCTTCATACAAGGTTCTCTCCTCTAGGCTAACGGTGTAGGACTCTTGTGAAGAAATATTCTTTGTTTCTGTTATCTATGGTTTAAATATAATGTAGCATCATTGTTACATTGTACATATAGCTTAATATCCTTTCCAGAACTGTTCATTTATATATATATTTCAAAATGTCACATACCTAATAGTTTATGTACTCAAGATTATTTAGCAATGAGGGATATTTATGGTATCAACGGTTCTTCAGAACATTGTTGTTGCATAAATTTATGAGATTAATAACATATTTTGTCTTTCGAAAATCCCTTTAATTATCATTTGTAATACCGAACAAGTCTGTCAACAAATTTAGATAGGATCTGAAAACATTTTAGAATTGTTTCTATTTTTACCTCTTGTCGATTTACGTAGCATGTAGTCCCCATGTTTTCCAAGAAGTATTGGCCATACAGTGTGATATCATCGCACGCCTCCTCGGTTTTATCGCACAACCCATCGTCTGATATTTTGGTTATTGTCGGTGGGGAGAGAATATCAAACGAACAGTCGCTTCCACCGTATCCATAGTTACACGTACAGTTTCCTAAAATATAGGGAGCATTTCATTTTTTACAAACTATATCTCTGATGATATTTAACATTAGGAATATATGAATTAAAACAGTTTCAACTTACCTCCAGAACAAATACCGTTACCGCTGCAATTATTTGGGCATAAATTGATCATTATCTCTGTAAAGTTAGACTGTTCTTTTTTCAGAGTTGAATTCAGCACAATATATGCCTGACATTGTCCGAGAGCAGTTTCAAGATGTATTTGTGTGAGGTTTTCCTCTCCAGTCATCTATAAAAAGAAGAAGATTTTATAAGTTGAAATGTCTTTACTCCACAACCATTGACCCCAGTGTGTATTCAATATGCATAAACTTACAGACAAATCCATAATGCAGTTTTCCACACTTTCATTGCTAAAATTTGGCACTACTTCAAGACACGTTGCATAGAGCTGTGATTCATCAAACACTGTGTAGCATGTCTGCTGAGCCTCTGCCACATCTATCACCTGCCGCTTACTTCTCACGACTCGCTACAAAAATATTAATGCCCGTATGTTGGATGAAAACACTGTTGTATATTCGCTACACATAAACGATGAAGCAAATTTGCTTATTATACTATTGATATCACTATATACCTGCATCTTAGTTTCTGACTGTTGTTCTCTTTTTTGGACATTATGAATGAATTCCAGGTCTCGTTTTTTCCTGGCGCTATTGTGTAAGATACATTGATATTCCTTTCCTTTTACATTTGTCTCACAGTCTACATATTTTTTGTAACTACAATACGTTTATCCGCCATCACATGTGCACAATTTTTGGAAGTAGGTTGACAACGGAGCTAGGGTGTCATATACAGACTGTGAGTGAGACAGGAGATCATCATCGCTGCCATCTGGTAATCTGGGGCACAACGTAAATTATGAATTAAAAACTGCATATGTAATATAAAATCAGTTTTAAAATCTTGTCATGGAAACATTTATTTGAGCTTACAATAAAAACTTCAGCAAAACGGATATGTGTTATGCAATAAAACAAAGAATATGATAAATGAATGCCTTTCTAAATTACACACTTCCATGATAAAGAGAAATCGTCCGGAGGACTAGAAGTGCTGATCGATCCATCCAAAAGACGAAGATCATTTGTTGTATCATCATCCAAAACCCCACAGAGTCCTGATGTTTTCTGTACATCAGCAACAGTTGGATAGACTTCAATGTTCATGTACCATGATCCATAATCGTATAACATCACTTTGACGTAAGTCCCAGTTGGAAAAATTATCTATATTTAAAAATAAATTCCATGAACAATGCATAAAGCATCCTGCAACCACACATAAAAAAATATTTTCAATTTGAACAAATATTCCCATGTTCTAATAACATATGGAATTAAGTTGTATGACACACTCTGATTATAAGAAAGAAATGTCTAGAAGTTTTATTTTTTAGCAAGAAAGTAGTAACGTTTCTCCCAGGTTTTGTTCTTTTTCACTGTTAACACAGGGCTGTGCAAAATTAAATGTCATAACATTATATATTGGAATACTTCACAGCAGCTTGATAGACTGTTTTATTAAATACTGAATATCAGCTATTTCAAAACCTTTATTAATACATCATGTTCAGCTATTTTGTTAAATCATAGACGGAATGAAAACTAACCTTAAATAGTTTGTCTGTTTCTTTGATGACCTTCAGTGATTTGTCTTTACATATAGGGAAATTGATGTATCGTCTTGAGTCACAGAAGTCCATTGTGAACACACCTTGACCCGATCTAGCTGCTACTGCACATGCACACCGTGGTGAGCCCCAACAATTAGCATGTCGTACCTGGACCTGGATAAAACACAGATGGACCATGTAAATACATTACTGATCCTTTGAATAATTGTGGCATCGGTCATTAAGCGGTGCTTACTTCTGAAAAACATCTGATTTCACTCCTGGTATTTCCAAAAGTTTATGTTTGCCACGTTCCTGATTTTTCAAATCTATTTTTGATTCACGAAATCAATCATTCTCTATTATAAGCACCTCATTATCATTGTATTATGATATTCACAGTATTTTCATATCTAGGTGCAGGACATAGTTATGAATAACATTCATTTTCTGTATTTGTCTTTCTCATTCACGTGTAAAACTTATACGGTACCAATTTTCATGCACCAGATGCGCATTTGACAAATAATGTGTCTTCAGTGATGCTCAACCGAAATGTTAGAAATCCGAAATAACAATAAACTTGCTAGACCTATTATAGGGAGAAACAGAGTGCCAAAAAAGTGGAGTCAAATTCGTCTAAGGATAAGAGCTATCCATGAGGGAGATAATCCTTTATTTTGAAATGAATTTCTAAATTTTATCACTGCATTTAAATATACATCCGTATTTTCGAGCTAATAACGAAATACCTAGCTACTGGGCTGTAGAGACCCTCGGGGACTAACAGTCCACCAGCAGAGGCTTCGACCCAGGGGTCATTATGTAAAACTTATACGGTACCAATTTTGATGCACCAGATGCGCATTTCGACAAATAATGTTTCTTCATTGATGCTCAACCGAAATGTTCGAAATCCGAAATAACAATAAACTTACTAGAGTTATTATAGGGGTGCCAAAAAAGTGGAGTCAAATTCGTCTAAGGATAAGAGCTAGGCATGAGGGAGATAATCCTTAATTTTGAAATGAATTTCACGTCTCAGATAATCGGTAGTCATTTACAATTTCAGTCTTTGTGATCACATGGCAGACGTCATTTGTTTAGATGTGATTTGTTTACACATTCTGTGTTTCATATTTTTACAGAGAGTCTAGTAAAAAAAAAATGCTTTCTTCGAAGGTACCTTTCATGTTGCTTAAACTTGTTTACTTGCATACGAACGTATTTTGAATTATTCAATGCATTCTGGTACACATTATTCGCACCAGAATTTCCAAGGCTAGGAGACGGTCATGTTATAAGTTTGAAATGTCTATACTGTGACAAAAGAGGTCCATACTCACCGCATCTAAAGACGATAGCAAATACTGAAATAACAACTCCAGGCAGTGTATATTAAACTCGCCCATACCAAAAACACCAGAAATCGTCTCTCTTTATTGGTATAGCAGGGTACTTCGCTGTTAACTCTCGGGTCATGTATTACTTATGTTCAGATCCGATGAAATGTGATTTTTTTTATGCGTTTATATTTCGTTTTTCGAAAACAGCGATGCACGTTGCAGAAGGTGTTAAAGAGTATCCGTGTCGAGGATCTCAACCCCCGACACGCAAATGTTTAGGAAGAGGGCTGGTCCACTGGAAGTCATCGAGGAAAATCCGAAACTCTTAAATCCTAGACATATTTCATATACAGGGGGTCAACGGGTTCGTTCAAAACCAGCATTTCGCAAATGCCATGGTCGTAACAATCTAGTTTGCTAACACAACCTGCCATTGTGTAAAATGCAAGACGGCATGTTTCATAACGATTATTAAGCCATTCAATTGACACACATAATTTGACTACGGATAACCCCGTTTACCTGATAGGGTTCATGGTCGACAGGGTATGTTTACTCCTCTTGGGTACCTGATTCCCCCCTCTGGTATATCCAGGGTCCGTGTTTCCCCAACTCGTAGTATTGTATTCATTTTGGGAGTTACGAGATTAATCACTGTTCGAACTATATTCATAAAATTGTATCAAAATTAGTATTTCTTTCAACGTTCACATTCAAAGCCTACCTCTTGTAGATGATCGCTGTTTTTGTAGAATGTGTATGTCTTCCCTGTAATGCATCCTGTTGCCTGGCATTCGAAGGCTCTGAAATAGAATAAAGTTCACTTTTTATCATTCATACTACGTGCCGATATTTGCTGACTTTGACATAATTTGAATGGATGCTCACAATCCATCAAAGGATGTTAAATGTGGGTCGATATACGAGCTGCATCGCTTTCCCTTCCACGCTTCATTTGACTCCACGATATTGATCTGAAATAATGTATTTATATAGAAGCTTTTCTTATTATTTAAAAAGATTCTGCTTAGAAACCCATACAAAATATCTATAACAAGTTACGGAAGAGAGATATAGAAAAAAAGTTGCATACAGTCATTATCTAAAATATTAAACGTATATTGAAAGAAAAAAGACTCTAAATCAGATAAGTGATTCCAGCAGGTGACAAACGTACACATGTATCTTTTTCATATTCTAATATTGATTATCCATTATCACCTGCATGTGGTGTCTATATATCTCAACTGATTCAATACGCAAGAGCTTGTTCTGCGTATAGTCAGTTTTTAAATCGAGGAAAGCTACTGACAAACACGTTGATGGTACAGGAGTTTCAATAGTCTGGATTGAAGTCAGCATTTCGCAAATTCTATGGTCGTTATAACGATCTAGTTCGTCAATAAAACCTATCATTTGGGTCAAATGCTGTCTGACGTGTTTCATACCGATTATCAGGCCGTTCTTGGGACACTGATTTTGATTACGGATGACTCCGTTTACCTGATCAGGATATAGGGCTCACAAAGGGTGTGACCGGTCGACAGGGGATGCGTACTCCTCCTAGGCACCTGCTCCCACCTCTGGTGTGTCCATGGGGTCCGTGTTTGCCCAACTATATATGTTGTATTGCTTATAGGAGTTATGAGAACTTTATATTGTACAATGCATAAAGATCGTAAATGATGGAGATTTTTAATGTCAATAAAAGGAGCAAAGGTCATTCAAAGTAGAATGTGGAAATCATGTATGTAAACTATTATGTTACCCCTAACTCAAACCCCTTGGATTGGCCTCTTTCATAAATGATTGGAAGTTTATTCGATGAATTTTAGCAGAAATGCAGAATATAAAAGTAATTAAAAGTCATTAACAGAGATATTCCTTATTGCTCGTTAAATTATGTATTTGTTTTCTATTTCATTGTGTGCCTTGCAACAATATTTTGACATATTGTAAATAAAAATAGAAGAGCTACTGGTATGGAAATGTAAGATCATGGTGTTCTGATTTGAAGTAACTTGTATGACGGTCGTGGTCCATATTGACATATCGCTGTTGCAACTTATGTGCTGTAATATTTACACAAAGAATTACATATGAACCGTAAAACTTACGGATACATCTGGAAGCACGACACCACCAAATAGTCTAGCTCCAATGCCTGATGGGTTGTTTGTTTCTAGTCTTAGTACCAAGCGGCGATCATCAATATAATATCCCTCCTGATCGGAGTTATAGACCGTCATTGTGTAGATTTTATACCAGTTTGTTGTATCGTCATACTTTTGTCTTTCATCGTACGTGTAGCTTGGTATTGTAATAGAACATTGGGCAAGGCCTCCATTAGCTTGGCACTTGGCCTTGATATTGTCGTCCACGAATGACAACTGTATATTCAAAGGACTTGTGATCTGTCTTCCAATATCTATTGTTTCGGAGCCGAAAGGGATGGTTGGACGTACCATAATGGTTGAATGGCCCTGTCTCTCAACCGTAAGCGTCTCATTCAAAACCTTGAATTAAAAATCACCATTAGAAACGACTAACAGAACCCCGTTAAACTCTCATGCTGGATACCACCTATATCCAACAAAAACGATAATTTCTCCACAATATGTGATTTCCTAGCTAATCCCGTCATAAGTCGTTCAAAATTGTCATTTTCTACTTTGTGTAAGCTTGTAAAATGATTACTGTTAAGGTTCTGATATATGTAAAGGCTCACAACAAATTTGTAAAAACAAATAGGGGATACACGCTTCGAGACCGACTCATATGTTATAGAAAACTTTACTGAAGGAATGTTGTTGACCATCTTACTAGGCTTATACAGTTCCACTTGCGTCTCTTATTCAAATCTCATCCATGAAAGGTGATAAGCGAAGGTATACCACCTAGATATATGTATAAGCCCTACTTTGACCGGGTTTTTATATTGGGGGTGGAGTTGTGGTTTTTTGTTTTATTTTCTTTTAGGGTAATTACGTGATCTATTTATAAGAACCGTGTAATGTCATCACACAGAAAACATACTAGTCACGTTCTTTTGATACAAAATGTTAAACTGTATTATATAGAGCGTGTTTTGTAAACACGCAAAATAGGTTTCAAAACTTTGTCTGGAAAACATCTTAAATAATTTAAAATGTGCATGGATAAATACGGTATTAACTACTTTAATTGGTATATCGATATCTTTCTCAATCAAAATGCACTAATATTGTTTAAATCATGACATTGATTGAACAATATTGTTTCGTTATACAACTGTGGAAATGTACAGTAATTACATTACGAAATGTTCAGTAAAAATATGACAAAAGCAAACACGTTGCCTAAAACCTTAAATGTATTTAAACTGCAGACTTAGTCTTATAGTATTTTTACCACTGTGTACCAACCTCTATTCCAGCAAAAAAAAGAGTGCTCCCCTTTGTAACACATGGTAGTTTATCCTCTGAGTTCGTTAGTCCTACAATGCATTGTATCTACAAAGAAATAATCCTATGGGATTAAAGGGATATATCGGTGAACTACATCGCTAAATTTAGTTTGCATACCCAAAGTAATCTGCATACCCAGATACCAATCTTTTTCCCGGCATTGTGGAGATCATCAGCAGAGAGTATTGCGTTCTGTAGGGATGTCTTATCAACAGTCAGACTTTTAATCAGAATGTTGTTGTCGACGTACCAGGTTATGTGGTACAATAGCGTATCATCAGCAGCAGGTGTGAAGGAGCAAATCAGATTGACCTGTGGATCATACTGAGTTTTTCCTGCTGCAATTTTTTGTACAGCTGTTGTCCAAGATACGTTATGAAAGGAAACTTGAATGTTCTCCACCGACTTTTCCACACCTGTTAATTGTACAAAGGAAAATCGGTGCATCTGGAACTATCGATAATTAATCATCATCAATAGCATTTTCTTTTATGCATTGGACCAAGTGTTTGTAGAAAAATGATTTGAAGAAATCTAAGGGGTCATCCATAATTGTCAACCATTTTCCAAAGTGCGCAAAAAGCACGCTCGGGGGAGGGGGGTAAAAATCGACAATTTTACCGTACGTTCTTTTTTTCTCTTCCGGATTTATTTCGTATCCGCGGAGTTCGGTTTTATTTTATCGTGATTCCATCTACGTCTTTTGTGCGCTTGAATGTAATGCATAATCAACACATTGCCGGTATTTATTTTTCACATGGATTGTTTTTGCCACGGGGTGGACGAGGCATGGCTCGACAAACCACCCTCTTTGGGAAGGTTTTACCGATCTAAAAAGTTTTCTTTGTGGTTCTGGAGAAGATTGAAAATTGGTCGATTTTTGACAGCCCCCCCCCCTCCCTAAAAACCCCAGGGATGCTGCAATCCTGAAAATTAAAATTTATGCCCCCCCCCCTCCTTGTTCCAAAGATGTTTCATATTGAATTTGAAAAGAATTGGAATGGTAGTTATCAAGAAGTTAAAAATTTTCAATTGTTAACGCACGACTGTCAACGAACGACAAGAGACGCAGATTAAGTGCAATGGGTCACGTGAGTTTACTCAGGTGGCCTAGAAATTTCTCTTTGTAGTCTTCTGCTCGACATTTAGAGATATAGACGGATTTTTATTCATTAACAATGATGATTTTCATTTATATGTCTATTGGATATATTTCTGTGAACTCGAAATGATAGACATCACAGAATCCTCCAGATCTGCTTTGTACTGAGATATTTTACTGAAAATGAATACACTAACCACTCTAATTTGAAAATGGGTGATGTACACTTTTTGAGGGGGGGTCTCAAAAAGTGTGCTTTATGCACACTTTGGAAAATGATTGACAATTATGGATGACCCCTAAGCAATATCAATTTACAATGCATTAATGTATAATGGCCTTTTTACAAATATACAGAAAACAACTAATTAGATTCAATGTAGGAGCATAGATTTTTAAATTGAGACCGACTGCGGTGAAACAATTTGATGTTAAATGTGTTTCAACACTCTTGTTTAGTCAAACTATCGCACATATTATGGCCGTTATGATCGTTCAATTTGCAAATGCAACCTGTCAATGGGACGAATGCAATTGATGGTTTTATACCAATTCTTAGACTTTTGTTTACATACTGATTTTCACAACGGATTACCTCCTTTAGCTTGTCAAGATATACTATAGTTTGTCAACAAGGGATGCTTGCTCCTATAAACAGCTGATCTCATCAATGGTTTGACTTGAGGCTTTCCCTCCTCCTAATTTTGTATTTTTAATGGATTTATGAAAATATTCGCTATTCATTATATTGATCACTGTTCGTTATCTTTACCTTGCATTTACTTACATTCAGAAAAGAAAAAAAAAACATCTTATATACATGAATGCTGTTTTATCTGGGTATAATCTTATATACATGAATGCTGTTTTATCTGGGTATAATCTTATAGACATGAATGCTGTTTTATCTGGGTATAATCTTATAGACATGAATGCTGTTTTATCTGGGTATAATCTTATAGACATGGATGATGTTTTATCTGGGTATAATGTTATAGACATGAATGATGTTTTATCTGGGTATAATGTTATATGCATGAATGCTGTTTTATCTGGGTATAATCTTATAGACATGAATGCTGTTTTATCTGGGTATAATCTTATAGACATGAATTATGTTTTATCTGGGTATAATGTTATATGCATGGATGCTGTTTTATCTGGGTATAATATGCAAGGTGAAGATAACGACCAGGAATACATAACGCTCAGCTGTTGATTTTGAAACATTGTAATTATTGTTAAAGATATCATTTTTCATCTGGAACTCCTTTATAAAGGTCTGGTTATCTGATACACAGTGACCTTGTCGCAGAAATGCATAGATATATTCAACAAGCAATGTAAATT
This sequence comes from Ostrea edulis, assembly GCF_947568905.1. NCBI lineage: Eukaryota > Metazoa > Mollusca > Bivalvia > Ostreida > Ostreidae > Ostrea > Ostrea edulis. Next base: position 90,740,297 of record NC_079166.1, on the reverse strand, counting down.
CTTATACAGTCCAGCGTTAAAAAAATTAAAATATGATATTATAATTACGTCCCAACGTGTATTTAAAGATAACTTGTTTACTTACAATCATTGTCAAGCTCTGAAATATAGAAGTAGAAAAATGTCACTAAAATTAAATATCTGGATAAAAAGCAATATTTCAATCTGGTACATGATGAGTATGTAAAACAAACATCGTGTCTGTGATGCGATGCTAAATGTATATCTATTTTAGTTATTCTAAAGTTAGGGATCAAAAGCATGCCTAATATTGTATTACACAGCTATATCTTCATATTTAAAAATCATGTACACATATTCAAACATCATTTGGCTTTGGTGAGTACAACATGTAAACAGTCTGACATATTGCTATTATTTTGAATTTGTACGTCGTAAATTGTCGTGCAACTCCTGATCAAACATATTATTCTTATAAATAGACCATGTCACCTTTGTTTTGTGTTGTATTTCCTTTATGCCTATATATATTCGAAATGTCATAGTATCAGAGACTATTACCAAAACAGTAGGCTGCGTTGCAGGCATCAAGTGGTTTCAGTTCATATACGAGGAACGACGTGCAGTTTTTCACATCAATTTCATAACTTTTAGCACAGTTGCTAGAAAATCCGACCTCACAGGCGGTCAGTGTATCTGTCACTCCCTTCCCTGGTACTGGATCTAATTAATGCAAAGTTAAGACATGAATCGATTTTTCCTAAACGATGTAGATACACACTTATTATTCTAATTCATTATCTTTTTTTTTTGTTTGCATTTTTGATTTCAAATTGCATCCATTTTAGTTTAAGGTAACCCACTACAATAAAATTTTAGTTAATGGCTCATTAAAACATCTCTTATGAAGCATGGTTTCACCATCGAAAGATAAGTTCTCACTTATTTTATATGATTTTTTGTGATTTATACCGGAATGATAAAAAACGTACTTTATTTGCAAATAATATACTCTAGAGTACAATTTTCGCTGTAATTTGATGCTTAATATGAATATCAAAGAAAACATTCTTAAACGATTCAGACAGACGATTTAATTTTTTAAATAAAAAAAAATATTTGTGAAAGTTGAAAACATTATTTACTAATACTTTTTTAATTTATGGATAAAATCTTCAAAAGTCATGTCAATTAGAGAAATAATATATCAGAAAAATATATTTCAAAAGAGATATTGAAATGAAATGGTCAAAATTTAGAAATATTACAATTTTTCAAATTTGAACAAAGCCCGATCAGAATTCTAAAAAAGAAGTCATGGAGAACATTGTAATAAAAAACTCCTTTGGTGTAAAATGGTTTACAAATTAAACGAATTTATAAAGGAAACGAATTCCTTGATGAACAGTGTATACAATTAGCAACAGTATGATTATTTTAGTACTTTTTTTCTGGTATGATTAGAATGATTATATCTAAAAAAAAAATTGGTTTCTTTTGATGATATAGTTCCTGTATATATCTCTTTTCTGACTGGCGTGCATTTTTAGGATTTTGTCCATAGACTTAATAGACAACAAAAAACGTTTTCAATTTTCATAAATATTATTTTTTAATTAGAACACTACCATCTGAATCTTTTAGGCATGTTTTATTAGCCTTTCAAATCATACACCAAATCAGTGAAATTTGACTCGAGAATTTCTTATTTGCAAACAAAATGCACGTTTTATCATTCCATGAAAAATCACAAAAATTATATAAAATGATTGAGAGCTTGTATTACTCTTTCAATGGAGAAATGATGCTTCATAAAAGGTGTTTTAATGAGCTGTTGAATAAACTTTTAGTGTAATGAGTTACCTTAACCTCGCAATTGCCAGTTAAGAGTGTTTTTTTTTCGCTTTGGTATTTTACTTTCATCTTTGTCTCTCAATTTTTTTTGTCTATTTGAGAATATAACAATGTCATGTTAAACCTTTATATTATTATATATCTTTCTTAAATGTCATAGACGGCAATAAGGATACGTTTACAAACGCCATTTTAGCAATTCTATGGTGGTTATTTTGATAATGTTTGTGAATATCATTTGTCGTTAGGTCAGAGTTTCCAGAAAATAATGTTTGCTTTTGCTTTTCACAATAATTTTGAAATCATGAAACTGTGTTTACCAGATGGAGACAAATGGTTAACCGTGGGTTCGGTTGATCGACAGTGGATGCTTATTTTCCCTAGGCACATGATCTTACCTCTGCCATGTCCAGTGTCTGCCGACTTCTTGATTTTGCTACGTTTACAAAGGCTAACATAACGAGCAGTGATTTACAAGAACTGAAATTATATCCATATTCTTTACCTTGTAACCAAACGGGGTAAAGAGTGCCACAATATGCCAGGCTGGGTGGAGATGTAGACATCACGTGATCTTTGGCCCTGTACCAGCGCTTTGTTAAGTATCTATCACAGAGCGGACTGTCGTCAAGGGCATACGTAGGATACCTTTTAGACACGTGATCTAGCTCCACGAAATTCTCTGCTAAGCAGGGGTCTTGGGCACCTATATTGATTGAGAAATAGAGCTTGATTGGGTGTTCTGACTGGAAACTCGGAAGGTCAATTTTCAGAATTTCCAGAAAACGACGTTAAGACTGTAACAGTCAGTTATATGATTAATTTTGGAATCATAAAACAAGCAACAACAACAGAATAAGAGAACTGTAGCGTCGAGAAGTAGAAAAAATAGTTGCAGATTCGTGGTAGTATCAGTGATAACAATTGTGGCTTAATATCAATAGTAGATTGTTCGTAATAGCAGCAGCAGCAGCAGCAGTAGTAGTGGTAGTTTTAGTTAAGCTTTCTTTAGAAACGCATCAAGATCCGTAAAAGGTTTTAAATACTTACCAGAGAAGTGTAGAGACATAAAAATCCAAATTGATTGTGCAAACAGTAGAAATCTGGGTTTCTGCGTATATGCCATCTAAATGTAATTATAATTTTAGTATAAATATTTCGAAGATTATTCAAACTTAATCTATCCCAGATTTGATCTTTTCTTTAAAACACTTCTTTATATATAACTTACCGTTATACAATATTTTAGAACTGAACTTACAATAATATACGACTATAATCTGTAAAATTGCCTTAGGCGGGCTTTGCGGCAACTACAGATTCCGCGCAAGACTCTAATGATATTAACATAAAACCTGTTTACATCCCACAGACCAATGATCGGTAAGATATTCATTACACTGTTCATAAACCGCGTACGATCATCTGAACGGTAAAGTAAAAATAAAGAGTCTTCCAAATGAGTGCAGCACTTTATCTTTGAATAAAAATTACATTCAGACATTGTCCTTGTATTGAAAGGAGTCTGCCGTCACTTTGATGACGATTAAGTGACATTGCAAGTATAACACGACGCATTATGATGTCATTGGTTCCTGTAATACTCCGCGCACTACTCAGAGCAACATCCTGGTTGATTTTTTTATTACATGTATCGGGCGTTTTGTGCAGATTTAATCCGGTTTTACGATTGTTCTAACCTCCTAAAAAGATGCGGACGATGGGTGCTTACCTTCGGTGGGCCATTTAAATTTTGGTGGACAGTTATACCAGTCAATGCATGGTGTTTGTAGAAATGAGATTTTGTGGGGGACATCTCGAGTTCTTGTCATAATAGTTTGGATACTAATAAGTAGCATTAACTTTATTGTCCCATTGCTTAGGGTCTGAGCATCATTCTCGCTAGACAAAAGACCTAATTTTTATATCGGATTTTGCTTACCAGATACCTTAGTAAAAAATGTCTGCGCCACCGCAGTGGTAATGAATATGATACCTCACATTTACAAACTGATCGGTAGTACAAAGAATATTGACATTTAATTTGGTATAACGTTTCATTTTTTTAGTCACGGTATTTAAATGGAATAATTGTTTTTACAGGATTTTAAAATTGATACTGCTAAATTTACTTTACAGTTTATTTATTCTTCCTCTTTCTGATATTGCGAAGCAAGGGAGATTTAGGGGATTTTCATATGTATACTCCTAATTGTAGTATACAGTTCATTATTTTGTAATCATTTAGGGGATTTCCATATGTAGACTCCTAATTTTAGTCTACAGTTCATTTATTTTTCCTCTTTCTGATTTTTCTAAGGACTGAAAAATTAAAGGGAAAAGAATTAGAGTTTTGGAAATAAAGTACAAATTTTCATCGGCTATTCGACATCCACATCAATATTTTTAACTATGTAACCATTCATCAAGCTAAATTAGATTGATGAAATGGATGTCTGCAGTAAATCAATTGGTATAAAGCGGATATCTAAAAATCAAAGTACTGTGTTCGATTCGTAGCTATAACTATGAATTGTCTCTCTCTCTTTTTTTTTTTACAAACAATAGCGTTCCGATTAAACGCAATTCCTGTTTTTAAGAAATGATTAAAATGAAAGGCGACGAAAACGAACAATACAATTAGTATTATTTGCTTACCATATGACAATATGAAAGAAGTATGATTATGCTTAAAATTAGATAGACGTATCTAATTTTAAGCATAATCATACATATTTCATAATGACATTTTCAATCAATCACACAAAACGTATTAAGATGTAATATCGATACCTCTCTTACATTTAACAGAATCATTCAATCCCCAGAAGTCCTTCAACAATACCATTTAACGATCAAAGCTCCACTTGCATTCTTAAAAATAGAAGCAATGCATAGAACTTTTAAAATATCGATTTAAAAAAAAAACAGGTGTATACAAAAAAAATCAGGTGTCAAACTCAAGGTTTATTTAGCAATTACATCACAGTTTTTTTTAATGCATCTTTAGTCATCTTATCTATACCTTTTCGTTTTACCTGAGTCAAACAAAAATTTGATTGTGTGTGACTTTGCACATTTTAGTGTATTTTAAACGTTGGATCTTACACTAAGTATTGGGTGTTGAAGTTTATATATATCTATATAAGAATTTGCGCCTTTTTAATAAAAAAAAAACATGTGTATATAAATTTTGTGTCCTGGGAAGGGGGTCAAAAATTTGACAATTTCTTTACTCGGGTATTTGGCTAATTGTAAGCTTTGCATAACCTCTCGTGCATTATTTCAATAGATACCTAAATTACAAATCCCAAATGAGACATTCAAAGTTTCCATCGGATACCATTTATCGCTATGAGTCTAGGCATCATTAACTTAAAATCAAAAACGAATTTAAATATCAGACTATCAGCGTACTCAAGGACAGCAAGCAGGCCTGTGTTGTATGTAAAACTTATACGGTACCAATTTTGATGCACCAAATGCGCATTTCGACAAATAATGTCTCTTTAGTGATGCTCAACTGAAATGTTTAAAATCCGAAATGACAATGCAGTTTTAGAGCTATTATAGGGTAAAATAGTGTGCCAAAAATGTGGAGTCAAATTCGTCTAAGGATAAGAGCTATGCAATGGGGAGATAATCCTTAAACCGCAATTAAATAAACATCCCCATTTTCAAGCTAGTAACGAAGTACTAAGCTACTGGGCTGTGGAGACCCTCGAGGACTAACAGTACACCAGCAGAGGCCTCGGCCCAGGGGTCATAATGTAAAACGTATACGGTACCAATTTTGATGCACCAGATGCGCATTTCGACATATGATTATATCATCACAACGTGTATGGTATCCTGCAATTCAAAGCTGCTAACATTGACAGTATATCTAAGTTAGGACTGCGTTTTTCCTTTGCTTCTCAGAACTTTTAAATAGAATAGCAGTTTCTTCACATGGTATTCACATCCGTACCACTAAACTGAGCTTAAATCATGTTTATCCTACCTCATTATGAAGAGAGAGAGAGAGAGAGAGAGAGAGAGAGAGAGAGAGAGAGTACACGATTACATCGGCTAATCAATATGTCACAATTGAAAAAAACATTCGAATCAATAAAACGGAAGACTGTCTCAACATGGCAAACAATATTGTTATAAAAACATAATTCAATTACAACATAATCTTCATAACTTCATAAAGTTTGTTTTGTTTTCTCAAACAAATTGTCATAATAATCATACAAAATTAATTTCAATATTTACAATAATTAAACACAAAGTAAAATTAAGCTTACCCCCAAAGCTGAATAATTCAATCAGGTGAACAATCTTCCAAAGAGGAGATTTGTGTGTATCTTTAAACTCCAAAAAAAAAACTGCAAATGTATTCAGATTTTAAAGTGGAAACTAAGTCATTGGACTGAAAAATGACAAATCAAATCCAGGAATTCAGTCGTGACGCTCGATCAAAATAGACTTCCTCCATATTATACTCGATAGTTTCAATATCTAAACATATTGACTGTTATCAGCGTTTGTAGTTTAGTTTTAGTTTTAGCGTACTTTTCTATCTAGTTTTTTTTTTCCGATGTAAATATTCCATCATACTGAAGAAGGGACAGGTCGTCCCGAAAATTTGGCAACACACTTTCGCGCGTGTGTGTGGTGCGGGAGTGCGTGCGTGTCTGCGTTGGTGCCTGTGTATGCGAGCGCGCGTGCTGGTGTGCATGTGGGTGGGCGGGCGTACGAGCGAAAGTGCGTGTGTGGCTGTTCGTTATCTCCACCTTTTTATTTATATCTGGTGTATCGGGGTTGGTACCGTATAAGTTTTACATTATGACCCCTGGGTCGAAGCCTCTGCTGGTGCACTGTTAGTCCCTGAGGGTATCTACAGCCCAGTAGCTAAGTACTTCGTTACTAGCTTGAAAATACGGATGCATATTTAATTGCTGAGATAAAATTTAGAAAATCATTTCAAAATTAAGGATTATATCTCCCTCATGCATATCTTTGATCCTTGGACGAATTTCGCTCCAGTTTTTTTGGCACTTTAGTCTACCTTTCAGCTCTTACGGGTTTAATTATATTTCGAATTTCTAAAATTTCGGTTTGGGCATCACTAGAGAGACGTTCTTTGTCGGGATGCGCGTCTGGTGCATCGGGGTTGGTACCATATAAGTTTTACTTTATGATTCCAACCACAAAAATTACTGGCAACATGAACAATTAGAAAATTACTTTACATGAACAATAAGTGCAATCGTAATTTCCTTAGATAGACAAAAGTCAACCCATTAGAATTTCTAAAATTATGAAAACAAGGTCATAGTTCGCTGTGTTTTTGGATGGGTTACTTGCTGTTTTCCAGATAATGAACAATAATTATCTTAGTCTTACATTGAGTTTATTCTTAAACCCAATCATGCTGTAAGGCAGTCCTGATTTGACTGCGGATAACTCCGTTTACCTGATCAGGATATGGGGCTCACGGCGGGTGTGACCGGTCAACAGGGGATGCTTACTCCTCCTGGGCACCTGATCCCACCTCTGGTGTGTCCAGGGGTCCGTGTTTGCCCAACTATCTATTTTGTATTGCTTGTAGGAGTTATGCGATTGATCACTTTTCGTTATCTTCACCTAGCATATTTGAATCCGATATCAAAGTCATATACAGAAGAAGAAAAAATACATGCATTTACATCAGGCAAAAACGCGAAGTCGCATCCCATCGCAACAGTTAGAAAAAAAATGTGGCAACATCAGTACGTATATTATAATTATTATAGCGACTTAACAATTGGTATGAAACACGTCAGACTGTGATCGACGTAACGACAGGTTGTTGTAAATTTGACAGCTACTAAAAAGATGAACAGATATGTCAATCACCTTCCTCGATTTGAAAGTAAATTTGCCAGACGCATGGGTTGTATGTTTTCTGAAAGGAAAACCTCTTGAATTCATGTTTATTATTTTTTTCATGTTGGCATCATCTGCAGTTTTATGCTAACTTCACGCTCCTGTCGTATAACAAAGAATAATTCGAATCAAACTAGTTTAGTTTTGCTTCTATATACCTTATTTGAATGCCAGATTTTGGGACTCCGACTGAAATCATTCATTGTCGGGACCAGATGAGTGTAGAAACTGTGCCTCCTTCTTTTTCCGTTCGTAATGGCGTTGAGGTGTTAGTTTGTTGTTAACATCTACATGCGCGTTCAGTAAAATATTCAATTTGAATCAGTTTGCGTATCGACCGCTAGAAACTGAGAAACTCAATATAAAAGTAGTATATGTGAGTAAACTATCCCAAGTTTACGTGTCTATAAGTCCTTTGAAAATATGTTTAATCTTTAAAATTACTATTTGAAGATTGCTCTTTCTATCATAAGTCTCTAGTCATTGTGGGCTTATGTTTTGACAAATGAATAGAATGTTTAAACGTGGTATGGAACATTGTAAACAGTTTACTTTCATGGAACCGATGATTTTAATAGCATAAGAATATTATGATTATAGTTTCATCGCAATGCTTTCTTGTCAAGAACAAGGATTTCTTTGTTTTATATTTTTAATAACACACCTTCCATAAATGTATGTACTGAAGTGAAGAAATAACTTGTTCCGATTCAATTTCAACCAAACAGTGTAGTGCTCAAAATTGTGACTAAGAAAAACATATGTTTGCGCCGAATTTGCTTAATACATGTATTGTTTGATAAGTATTATCACAGATCAGCAATACAATTAAATTCCAATACCTATTTTAATTCAGATGAACAAAATAGCTTTCTTCATTATCCATATGTAGTCTAGACGCTACCGCCATGTTAAAAATGAATGTGTTGACACTTGATACGTTGATGAATTGGAAGTCGTTATTCTTTCATTTGATATATCAAACATTTTCTCATGGGATAACTTCCCGTGGGAATCCGGGTTAGAATAGGTCCTCAGTATCCCTTGCTTGCTGAAAGAGGCGACTAAATGGGGCGGTCCTTCGGATGAGACCGCAAAAACCGTGGTTCCGTGTGACAGCAGGTGTGGCACAATAAAGATCCCTCCCTGCTCAAAGGCCGTAACTTTTGCAGCCCTTCACCGGCAATAGGGACGTCTTCATATGATTGAAATATTCTCGAGAGGGACGTTGAACAATATATAATCAATCAATCTCGTGGTAGAACAAGCAGTAACAGCATGACATGCCAATTTATTTAGTTAAAGTGAAAGTACAATCTTAGGAAACTAAACTTTGTACGAATCCTGTCCGGTTGCTAGACTCTCGCCTAATTGGATTACTCTGGTTCCTGGCTGCGTTTCTTGCTGCTGAAACAGCTGAGTAGCAGTGATAGCATGGTCACTTTCGAGTTCAAAGTTCATTGAAGTGTAAACGATTTCACAGGTAGGTTATAAACCAATCAGAGCGCTTGATTATTGAATAAGCTAAATCATATTGAAATAAAATATTGATATAGATAAGCTGATAATTGTGTTTGATAAGTGGTATTATAAGGAAATATTGCAAGTACAAAATACACAGAGATATACAATCATAGCTATTCTTCATGAACCCGATATGAACTCTTAGAATATATATTTCATGTGGATTTGATGTGGGGTGCAGATGATCCTTGTCCTCAACAGTATCTCTGATTAAGGACTCAACAGTATCTCTGACTAAGGACTGTAGGATGGAGGGGGACTTCCGCAGTATGTTGGATTTTCTATGGCAATCTTCTCTGATTTCTGAATGTTCACAGTCGATCCTAATTTACTCTCCCTATGAGAAAGCATATTATTCTTAAAGAATTGCACTAGTCATTAAATCATCTTCTGGTTTTTTTTCAATTATTAGTCGTGAGGAGCTAGTTCAGTTTCAGAGATATAAATAGAAACTCGTTACTGATTTTATAGTGTATGTACATGTATTTGTATTACATATACATATCATACAGCTACCAAGATAGGTGAAAACTGAAGATAACGAACAGTAGTCAATCTCACAACTCCTATAAGTAATACAAAAGCAAGCCTTTGACAAATACAGATCCCTGGACACACCAGAGGTGGGATCAGGTGCTTAGGAGGGGTAAACATCCCCTGTCGACCGGTCACACCCTGAGTGAGCAATATGTCAATTTCTTTGAAATTGAAGGGCATTGACAACATTTGTAGCAAACGTAATTGATTGTATTTTTCAATTAACAGTCATGTGTTGATTTTTTGGTCCGACAAAGGAGATTTATCAAAAGGGCAGCTTCATATTATACATCCTTTCCGGAATAATTTTTGTATATATTATGTTTCGAAAAGATAGGACGAAGCTTAGATTAAATTAGTCTTCAAAAGTCAAACATTTGGAAATAGTATAGGTTAAGAACAAACAAGTGACTAAGAAGGAAGTTAAAATTCCCAAATCCTTCCTGCAATCACACTCCTATAAGTCCTTTTTCAAACTTCTCTAAACCGAATTACAATTACTTCACCATAGATGTCCTTTGTCATGAATTTAGTAAACAAGATTGGGACCTTAAAAGCATATGTTGCACTCAAATGTTATTATCTACCAACCTTTTACAGCATTTCATAATGTTTAAAGCCTTTCTATTGATGATCAGCATTACAACGAATATCAATGTCAACACCCCCAATATGGCGCCCAGAATAATCTCCAAATTCAAATGCCTGTTATCGTGATCTTCTGTAATAGAAAAATACGTTCGAATTATCTCATACCCATTTTCATGTCAATATAGTATATATGAAAGGTGAAGATAACGAAGAGTGATCAATCTCGTAACTCTTATAAGCAATACAAAATAGATAGTTGGGCAAACACGGACCCCTGGACACTCCAGAGGTGGGATCAGGTGCCTAGCAGGAGTAAGCATCCCCTGTCGACCGGTCACACCCGTGAGCCCTATATCCTGATAAGGTAAACGGAGTTATCAATGGAATCAACAATTCATAAATTCATACCGTCGGGGTCAGGTTTCTCAGCATCGCCGTCCCAACACACTTCATCGCCTGTGGATTAAAAAGAATACCATTTTTTAAATGTCACTGAAAGTTATGTACAAAAATGGAAATGTAAAGATCTTACCAAAACAATATCGAGATGGACAAGTATCGAGGCCTTTTAAACAATAAGCCGTATATTCGCCACAATTCTTAATCTTGATGTCGTATGACGTCGAACAGCAGTTGCCGTAGCCTTTCTGACATGCCTTTCTTGTGACCACACCGTCTGAAGTGCTGGGTATTGTTCCTGTACAAACACACAGAAATCCAGTTTCTACATACTTATATAGCACAGATATTGTTAGGTTATATTAATGCAGCTTAATGGTCATGGTTTCCATGTTTTTAAAGATGAAACATATTTGATTATTGGTGCAATGTATAAAACAAAGATTATTTTCATTAGATATGATATTTTGTAAAATGTTATGCTTAGTTTGTATTCACCATTTAGCCACACAGGATAAATTGTCCCACAGCCTAAGAGACTAGGACACTGAGTCAACATTGAAGAGTCGTGTTTGTACCAGGCTTGACTCAGGTGGTTATCACAATAAGAATCCTCTGTTTTGTATTCACACTGCATCGAGCGGTCCTTGGGTTGTGGTAATGATTGAAGATTACTCTCGATGCATGGATCTATAGAACAAGAAATAATGCAGTTCATATGTCAGAAATGCCGTCCATTAGATTAAATATTATCAAAGTTCACTGTTACTGTCGTCTTTACCCCTACCTTCAGAGCAGGTTGTAGGTGGTGCAGCGGTCGTTGGTGCGGGAGTTGTTGTCGTCCCAACAGTGGTCGGAACTTCACAAGAACCTTGCTTTCCTTTTTCAAATGAGCGCAATAAAAGACAATCAGGGTGAATTTCTTGCAATATATGGTCTAAATAATTTGTTTGCATTAAAACATGAGACGTTTTATTTTCCCCTGAAACGTTTCATTGTTACACTTAAAAGGTGGGTAGAAATTGCACTTTTTATGTTTTTATTCGGTTTAGGAATAATTATCTTACCAAAGCAGTATCTTTCTGAGCATGAATCAAGAGCCCCCAGACAATAGGCATAGAAGGATCCACAGTTTCTTATTTTGACGTCATAGTTTCTTGAACAACAGTCAGCAAAACCAACTTTACATGCTTTTATATCAACAATACCCTCAGCTTCGGTCGGCAAGGATCCTGTGAATGAGAGAGATGTTTCCCTACGTATCTACGCTCAGTTCAGGCAAACATCACGATCTCCTCATACATATAGAGTTGATGAATACATTATTCAGGATGAAAACATGTTATTAACAAATGCTGAGAGATTTCAACATCATGATCATATACGAATCGAGACAGATGGTTTACGGCGAATTTGACTGATCAAAAGGGATGCCTACTCCTCCTACACATCTGTCTCCAAGGGTTCATGTTTTTCTTACGTTTAATTTCGTATGCCTTATATGATATATGAGTATTATTTTTTTGTAAAAGATTAATAGAATCCTTCATTAGTACGAGTGTGGGATCGGGAAATTCCACCGAGGGGACAAGATTCGCAGTCTAGGACGAGGCATTGCCGAGTCCTAAACAGCGAATCTTGTTCTAGAGGTGGAATTTCCCTATCCCACACAAGTAAATAATGAAGGATTATTTTTCTCACATTTTACCTACAGTTTAGTGCATAGATTTAGGAGCTTTGACAAAATTCTAAATTATCAAAATTCTCATTTGAACTTCGATGCAAAAACTAACTAGATAAGCAGAAAGAGCGTACCCGAAAATGGTTTTTACTGTACGTTTAAACTAAAAAAAACTCAAGGTTGTCCACCAGAAAGCTATACTACATTAAAATGTAAAGAAAACAATGCAAAATATTTTACTTCACCTTGTAACATAAATCGTCACTGTGTAACGTATATCGTAGAAAATATATGACGTCACAATCAAATGACGTCGCAGTAGTTCGAGACAGAAAAATCTCACATGGCTATCTCACATGGGCAAAGTCGATCTCACACTGGTGATAATGTGAGAAATGTGTATGGTTACAACGTGTGTTCATAACTTTTCTGCATTTTCAATACACAATATTCGTTACTACATCGTGCAAAATATGTTGTGCTTGTAATGTAATATCTAGCCTGTGATGAATAGTCAAAATGTTTAAATTTATGATAAAACAATATGGCTCTTTATTTGATATATTATGCACATGTTTCTGCTAAATTGAAAAACATTTATAAACATATGTAGTATTACCATTCAGCCAAACAGGATATAAGGCACCACAGCTCAGAAGCTCTGGACATTGTGTCAACATGGCGTCGTCCACTCGGTACCAGTCCGGGGTAATATAACGATCGCATAACCCGAATCTGGAATCATACTGACAACTTTCAAACCTTGCGTAAGGTTCAAAGAATGTAGATGCATTTGCCTGAGCACAGGGATCTAAAGCAAAAAATAAATTATGTTGAACAAAGAGCAACAACAGAATAAATATAATTTGTCAAAAAGGGAAGTATTTTTTGTGAAAAAGTCGAAATACCATGATGAATCATGGAAGCATAATTGCGTATTCAAATGGGTTACTTTTGGGTTTGAAATATTAGCTAGGTATCATTATTTAAGAAACAAATACCTAAAATCAATTTTTATTTTTCAATTCATACCTGCTACATTGCAGTAGTAAACAGCTTCTGAAATATAGAAAGTGGAATAATGAAAATGGAAGTACATGCGTACTGACTGTCCAACTGCATGTTCACAAAACACTCTACAATTCGTAATGCATATGATACAATTATGTATGCAAGTGTACGACTTCACTTAAACTTTTAAATGCTTGTTCAATGTGTTCAGGTTGCAGTTCGTGGAGTGACAATGAAAATCATAAGGAGAGGGTATAAAATGATAATCGCACCCTTTAGTGCATGCTAAAACACATACTCTGGATAGGAAGTGCACTCAAGAACTTACCGGTAATTTTGCAGATAGAAAACACACTCGATAACTTACCGATGATATTGCAGATAGAAAGTACACTCGATAAGTTACCGATGATATTGCAGATAGAAAGTACACTAGATAACTTATCGATGATATTGCATATAGAAAACTCACTCGATAACTTACCGGTAACATTGCAGATAGAAAACACACTCGATAACTTACCGGTAACATTGCAGATGAGAATGACACTGAGCAGGAATATGATTTCCGTAATGGCTGTCATCTTCGAGAACATCATTCCTTATCAAGATACAGGACGATGAACATACTACTCAGTAAAAATCTGTTTCTATCTCAAGAAATATCCATCAATAATAATGATTATGTTACATGGGATTTAAAACGTTAATTGAAGTCTGAACGTTTTCTTTTTATAGATTCGCTAGAGATCAATATAAACAGTGGTAGTCAGAGTAATCTTGCTGAAATAGAAATAATATCCAATATTTGTCAATAAATCGAAATGCACTGATTTAAATGAAATAAACGCAGACCAATTACATAAAAACCGGGGAATATCATCCTCAAAATAATATAGACCAAACTATTTTACCTTTAAATTTCTGTAAACCGTCTGCAATGTCATCGTTTGCTCTCTTGATCACATTGTGGTAATGCATGCAAGGAACACTATACTAGCGATATTTAGAAGAATGCAATTGTGCATGCTTCTTTGTGTCCACCCACTGAGTTATCGACGATTGGCATTTAAATTACGATCCACGTATTTGGGGAATACCCTTGAAGATTTAAGATTTGATTTCGTTTTGATAAAGGTACATTTATTATATGGCACACAGAAACCTGATTTCAGTATACCCATTGCATTGTTATGAATGCATTTTTCTAAATTTTCTTAATGTTTTATTTCGTTGATTACTAGTAATCTTCATAGTGCTCGGTACAACAAAATAACAAAGAAAACCTTTTTGCTATTTATCTTAAGTATTGTCTTTTATTTATGTAATTTTATAGTCATTTGTTTCATGTAACGCGATATGGAAATTATATTACCATTGATATTAATATTATCATTAGAATTATTATTGTAATATGCAAGAAATAATTCACAGTTACGGTAACTTGCAAAGCTTTTACGACATTTTATTCAGACTAAATTGAAATACATTTTCAATCTGCTTCCACTGACCACTAACACATTTAAAGTGGTTATGAATATATTTGTATAACCAGTTAATTATTTATGTTTATCCCGCTAATCATATTTAACATTATGTAAGCACATTGTAAAAAACTATTTGGTATGTAAAACTTATACGGTACCAATTTTGATGCACCAGATGCGCATTTCGACAAATAATGTCTCTTCAGTGATGCTCAACCGAAATGATTGAAATCCGAAATAATGATAAACTTGCTAGAACTATTATAGGGAAAAACAGAGTGCCAAAAAGTGAAGTCAAATTCGTCTAAGGATAAGAGCTATGTATGAGGGAGATAATCCTTAATTTTGAAATGAATTTCTAAATTTTATCACAGCAATTAAACATACATCCGTATTTTCAAGCTAGTAACGAAGTGCTTAGCTACTGCGCTGTAGAGACCCTCGGGGACTAACAGTCCACCAGCAGAAGCCTCGACCCAGGGGTCATAATCTAAACCTTTTATGGTGCCAATACAATTTGTTTTCTTTTCTCGTGCTATTGACTCATTAAGGAA
Organism: Ostrea edulis; assembly: GCF_947568905.1. Taxonomy (NCBI): domain Eukaryota; kingdom Metazoa; phylum Mollusca; class Bivalvia; order Ostreida; family Ostreidae; genus Ostrea; species Ostrea edulis. Next base: position 90,724,782 of record NC_079166.1, on the reverse strand, counting down.
CGATCATACTTCGATAATGCTTCCGGGACTACATGATTTCTAGACACTACTTTTAAATTTCCATGAAAACAAGAGATAAAGATATTTTTACCAAGCATCCCTTTAAAGCACGTTGTGAACTTTATTACTATACAGATTTTATCATTATTCATTCTTATCAACTAGTATATTTTCTAATAATATCGTGACAGTAATCATCAATATATTATAAACTCTACTTTCATCAAAAATAAAAACGCTAAAATCAATATCCCTTTCGGACTTCTTTTGTATTCTGTACATAAATTCTCTCCCAGAGTGTACAATTTATCACTGCATAATGTATTTACAATATAATATGTCCATTTTTTTTTTGATTGTCTTTGTTTGTTAGGCTCATTACTACAACTGTATTTTAAACGAACTTTGCATTAATTCCACCTTTGGTAATCATACTTATACTCCAACTGCCCTTTCAAAAGACGAAATTCTTCAAAACCATGCTTCAGTTTTAGACACATTTAATATTCCAGTCAATAGGTCGAATGAATATGAGTTACCGTACCTATACTGGATTCCTAAACTACATAAAAACCCTTACAAACAAAGATACATTGCTGGATCTAGTAAGTGCTCTACCAATCCCCTATCTTTGCTCCTCACAAAAATGTTAACAGCTGTGAAGGAGAAACTTCAAACTTACTGTGCGACTACATATGCCAGAAGTGGTGTTAATCAAATGTGGATTCTAAAAAATTCTAAAGAACTTTTAGTAAACTTGAAATCACAGAATTTTTCCCTAATCAATAGCATTAAAACCTATAATTTTTCAACACTATACACGACCATCCTCACGATAAATTAAAGACTTGACTTTTTGACATCATAGACAGTTGTTTCTTCAACAAAAACGGAAAACGGAAATATTCATATCTAGTGATCAGTCATTCAAAAACTTACTTTGTTAAACACCACTCTGATTCCACGCACAAGTACTCTGAAGTTGAAATAAAAAATATGCTAGAGTTCCTCATTGACAATATCTTCGTGGTCTTTGGTGATCAGGTCTTCCAACAGTCTGTTGGAATTCCCATGGGCACGAATTGTGCTCCTTTGTTAGCTGACCTGTTTTTATATTCATATGAAGCAGAATTTATTCAAAAACTTCTACGTGAGAAGAAAAAATCTCTCGCTGTGACCTTCAATTCGACTTTTAGATATATCGATGACGTTTTGTCTATTAACAATGATAGCTTTCATTCATATGTCGATTTGATATATCCCTGTGAGCTCGAAATAAAGGACACCACAGAGTCGTCCACTTCTGCTTCATACTTAGATATTTTATTGAAAGTAGACATTAACGGCAAACTGACAACTCAACTGTATGACAAACGGGATGATTTCAGCTTCTCCATCGTCAACTTCCCACATTTATGTAGCAATATTCCATTATCACCTGCATATGGTGTTTATATATCTCAACTGATTCGATATGCAAGAGCTTGTTCTGGGTATAGTAAGTTTTTAAATCGAGGTAAGCTACTGACAAACAAGTTGATGGTACAGGGATTTCAACAGTCTCGATTGAAGTCAGCATTTCGCAAATTCTATGGTCGTTATAACGATCTAGTTCGTCAATACAACCTCGCATTGGGTCAAATGCTGTCTGACGTGTTTCATACCGATTGTTAAGCCGTTCTTGGCACACTGATTTGACTGCGGATAACTCCGTTTACCTGATCAGGAAATGGGGCTTCACGGCGGGTGTGACCGGTCAACAGGGGATACTTACTCCTCTTAGGCACCTGATCCCACCTCTGGTGTGTCCAGGGGTCCGTATTTGCCCAACTATCTATTTTGTATTGCTTGTAGGAGTTATGAGATTGATCACTGTTCGTTATCTTCACCTTGCATGCTTAAAGAAACCATACTTCTTCACACTCTTAATCAACAGAACAGTGCTGATATATAGTGTTGTGAACTTTGGGAGGTTCAGTTATTGTCGTTGTCACTGTCTCAATGAACGGATAACCTATTTGTATATCTGTGTCTTTGTGGAAGGACAACTTCTGTTTTGTCAATATTTTCTTTGGAGGGATAGTATCCGTCTTTCTGAATGTTTCTCGGAGGGACGACAAGGAACGATGCATTTGTCTGACTTACAATCTTCTTGATCAGGTCCTTTTAACTTTAATCTACTTTTTCAAATAATACACAATGTCTATATTTCTATGCTCTTTTCTGTGAATCACTGATATAACCACAACTCCTGGACCAAACTGCAACACACAATCAGGATATATTCAAGTACTTTAATTTCATCGACACCTGCGTTCAATCTCATAAATCCTATACAGAATTCAAAAATGTGAGTAGGACAAAAGCAGCCACATGGACATACCGCGGGTTGAATCAGGGTACCAGGGACGAGTAAGAAGCCTTGCTTAAATGACCGATCATACCCACCGTAAACTCTATATCTTGATTAGGAAAATGGAATAATTCGTAGTCAAAATAACAGTGTTAAGAACGACTTAACAATTGATAGGGAACACATGGATCAGTGCTCATAAAAATCAGAAAAGAAGTCGTCTTTTTCGTTGGTTGTTACAAATGATTGATTTACTCGGTTTTTTAAAAAGCTTCAATTGTCCAAGATCTTTTTCTCGACTTTGAATTGTACGTATATCATCATTATAACGTAAATATCTAAAATATTTTTCATTTAAATTCTTAATTTGTTGACTCGCTTCGAGCTCTCGATTGATCTGACTTGTCAATAGAGAATGTTTACTCCTCCCATGCTTCTTAACCTACATCTGATATATCCGTGTATTGCTAATGATTTTATAACATGAATAGGAATTTGAAATGAATCACTTGTAATATGACAAAGTATTGCTATAATTATGCAGGCTATAAAAGAGTTCGTATCCAAGTGCATATGCAAGCTGAAGATAACGAACAGTAATCAGTCTCATAACTCCTATAAGCATTGCAAAATTGATTGTTGGGCAAACACGGACACCTGGACACACCAGATGTGGGATCAGGTGCCTAAGAGGAGTAAGCATACCGGTCACACACACACACCTTGCAGGGATATTCAAATCTGGAATGTTTTTATTGAAGTCAGTATTTTCTGTAGCTTTTGGTTCCATGATTACATTTTGACCTGTGTCATTCTGGGAAATATCTCCATCGGCCCAAAGATTTACATTTTCATGAACTGCCTGCTTTAACACGTATGCTGACAAACAAGTTCGTGTTACAGGGGTTTCAACAATCTGGTTTAAATTCAACATTTCGCAAATGTTATGGTTGTTATAATGATCTAGTTTACCAATAGAACCTATCCTGGGACAAATGCTGTCTGACGTGCTTTATGCCTATTGCTAGGCCGTTCGTGGCACAATGATTTTGACCACGAGTAACAACGTTTACCTAATCAAGATATAGGGTTCATGGCGGGTGTGACAGGTGGACAAGGGATGCATACTTTTCATAGGGACGTTATCTCACCTCTTGTTTGTCCAGGGATCCATGTTTACCCAACACTTTCTTTTGTATTGGTTATAGGAGTTATGAGATTGGTAACTCTTTGTTATTTACACTTTTCATCTTTGCATTTATAAAAATGACCGCTTTCGCTTTTAACTGTTGTCCATATAAATTTTAGTTTAAATTCCCCAACACTCTATTCTTCTTTTAATATTCATATGATGGAAAATTATATATGTAGAATTTTTTGTAAACTTATCTATGTCTGGTCAACTGTCCGCCCGATCTTTCTTTGTAGGAGCCTATATGTGTCTCATGAATTCGCTTTTAGGACAAATTTATTATTTTCAACAATAGCGATGTCTACATTTTCCTCCCGACTTCTGTGCGACACTGATCTTTATTTTGAAATATCGTCAATAGTCGAATAGAGTTGTACATGTAACAGACAAATAGCGTATGTCTTAGTTCTTTGATTTCATCAACATGTGAATCATTTGTTCATTGGGAAGGCAAAAAAATCTTTCTCCCAAGTTGTTGCACACGCGTGATTTATTTGTTATTTCAATGTACGTTTAATGCAAAGTGTCTATTTCATTATTACAAATACATTAACGATTCGGATAAATTCGGTAAACTCAACAAAAGGCTGCATGAATAATTTCTCACATGTTCTTATTTTTTCTGTAATTCCATCCTCATTTTCAAATGTCTTATTAGGAAATATTCAACCAATCGATTAATAGCGAGAATCAAATTTCAATTTACCCTTTCAATTGCGTTGAAGGGAGTGACTAACATTAACAGTTCTCCTATATTGGCTTTCTATCAGTCAGTACCTCGGTATTAATGCCATGTGTTAAATGCATAATTAATCAAGGCGATATTTAATATTATTCTTACATTTCAAACATTTTTCGAGTTTGACATATTTACAAATTAAAATGAAAGTCCATTTCACCACAGTGATTCTGACAAAAAATGAAATGAAAATGTAAATAATAGAACAACAACCGACTTTACAAAGATAATACACCTCTGGTGTGTCCAGGGGTCCGTGTTTGCCCAACTATCTAATTTGTATTGCTTGTAGGAGTTATGAGATTGATCACTGTTCGTTATCTTCACCTTGCATATATCAAATGCATATACGATGTTATGTGATCGCAGATACATTGTCTGAAGTAGCATTAGTGCTGTATTTCAGCTTTATTTTCTATTGTTTTGATTTAATGAATATGTATTCGGGTCTTGAATTGTGGAGAAATGTGAAGATAGCGAACAGTAATCAATCCCATAACTCCTCTAACCAATACAAAATAGAGACGTGGGCAAACATGGATCCCTGGACAAACAAAAGGTGAGATAACATCCCTTTGAAAAGTGTGCATCCCTTGTCGACCGGTCACATCCGCCATGGGTACTATATCTTGATCAGGTACACGGAGTTATCCGTATTCAAAATCAGTGTGACAAGAATAGCCTAACAATCGGTATGAAAGACGTCAGACAACATTTTGACTCAATGATAGGATGTGTTGGTTAACTACATCATGATAACAACATTGTAGTTTACGAAATGCTGACTTTCAACGAGAGTGTTGAAACCATTGCGTCATCAACTTATTTCGCAATATCCTGACTCGATTTAAAAACTGACACTACATCGAACAACCTCTTGCATATGAAATCATTTTAGACATAGAAACACCATATAGAACATTGGCACATTAATATGGGAAGTTGACGATGGGGAAATTGAAATCATCGGATTTGTCATAAAGTTGAGTTGCTAGTTTGCCATTATCATCTACTTTCAATAAAATATCTAAGCATGAAGCAAAGTCGGACGACTCTGTGATGTATTTCATTTCGAGTTTCGACTCGACGTATGTATGAAAATTAGTATTGGTTACAAGTAAAAAGTCGTCGATACATTTACCTGTCGAATTAAAAGCTACAACAAGAGCTTTCTTTCTTCTCAGGTAGAAGTTTTTGAATGAATTATGTATGCCTGGTCATCTGTCCATCAGATTCACGTTTGTCAGAGCCTCTGTGTACTTAATTAACTCACATGTTTGTCAGAGCCTCTGTGTACTTAATTAACTCACATGTTTGTCAGAGCCTCTGTGTACTTAATTAACTCACATGGTTATCAGAGCCTCTATGTGTTTAATTAACTCACATGTTTGTCAGAGCCTCTGTGTACTTAATTAACTCACATGTTTGTCAGAGTCTCGATGTACTTAATTAACTCACATGTTTGTCAGAGCCTCTGTGTACTTAATTAACTCACATGTTTGTCAGAGCCTCTGTGTACTTAATTAACTCACATGTTTGTCAGAGCCTCTATGTGTTTAATTAACTCACATGTTTGTCAGAGTCTCTGTGTACTTAATTAACTCACATGTTTGTCAGAGCCTCTATGTGTTTAATTAACTCACATGTTTGTCAGAGTCTCTGTGTACTTAATTAGCCCACATGTTTGCCAGAGCGTCTGTGTACTTAATTAACTCACTTTTAGAATAATTGTTTCCTCGTTATATGCAATGTGCACATTTTCCCACAGATTTCTGTGCGACACTAATCTTTATTTTTAGATACCGTCAATAGTCGAATAGAGTCGTAACAGACAAATGGCGTATGTTTTAGTTCTTTGATTTAATCAACATAAGAATAATTTCTTTATTGAGAATGCAGAGAAGAAATTGTCGTTCTCCTCGGTTGTTGCATATGTGTGATGTTATTCTCTTAGATCCCTATGGTCTTTCTTTTCTTTGTTTTATCTTCATTAAGATCCCTGTACGCAGGCCGGTACTCTCTTTGAACCCTACGCTAGAACAGAGAACTGTAAACATGACGGTGTACATTCACCTTGTGACAGATACATCACGCCGGGATGGTACGAGGCAGACAACCCGATACTTAACCAGTGTCCAGACCGTCTAAGCTGTGGAGCGGTGTATACAGTCTGGTTTAACGGTATTCATGTTCAGACCTGTTGTCTTGTAATCTAAAACGAAGGTGTATTGCAACTGGTTTGTTTTCCTCTTCTCATTTGGCTCGATATAGTTTTATTGACCTCCAGCTTTACAATACTAAAGGCAACACGATATCCAATCTGGTTTAACCGTGTTTATATTACATGAATTACAAAATGTGTAAACACTGTGATTTATGGTACATTGCGAAAAGGGTGTAATGGTTTAGTACTGATTTATATACAACCATTACAAATCTAGTCTGTGTATAAATATAGATCTAGATGGGCTTGTATAAATATCTACACAAGCATGTTATTTTCATAAATGGAGATGCATTGAATTTATTTTTGTCATTCATTCTCAATTATCATCAAGAAATGATAGAAAATACACGAATGACTAATCTAATTTTCTTTACCAGCCTCAGTAGCTCAGTGATACTTATATAACTTACAGATAAGAGAAAGTTAAAAGGTAAGGTATGTAAAGTCTCTGAAGGTTTTGCCTCTTAAACTTCACTATAATGTAATGTACTGCATTCATAATTCAGGATCGTTGCCGACTTTTGGAGATGGTATCGTCACAGAAAAACTTTGTAAAACTGGATTTTCTCATTGTTGTTCGCGAACATATGAAATCCAAATAAAGAACTGTGGGACACATTACGTATACTGTCTGCCAGCATCAAACGCCTGTCCCGAGAGAATCTGCTTTGGTATGCATAAAAAAAATGATAACACGATGACAATGTACGAGAACATGTCTATCATGTGATAATGGCTATTTTTTTTTAACTTTTTCATTTACAACATATACCGTCATAAGGAACTGCGACCAATCAACAACTCCCAAAAAATAAAAAGCATGGCAAGCACGGACCCCTAAACACATGGGAGTCGGGATCGGGCGCCCGGGAGAAGGAAACATTCCCGTCAACCGGCTGCGTTTGCCGTGATCCCTATATCCCGATCGGGTAAATGGAGCATTGTGCAACCACAATCAGCCGCTGTATAAAGATCATGTCAGCTTGACGTATTTTATCTGATCGAGATAAATAACTCATGTTAGATGTAACCTGTCAGTAGGGGATGTTTACTCCTCGGCACATGACCAAGCCTTTGATGTGTCTAGGGGTTCGTATTTGTACGTCTTTAAATTTTGCAATCGTTACAGGAAGAACAGAATTTAACATTGATCGCTGTTTTGTTTTCATCCTATTGAGTACAATGTTTAGCAATCGTAAGGAAATGATAGCTATAATGGGTATCCGGCCATAAACCTTACATGTGTTGGTAAAAAGGGGACCGTTACTTACACTGTCAAATATCCAAAATACACTGCTTCTCATAGACAATGCTTCTTCCTTTATGACGTACAAAAGCGTAGACATTACGCCACAAATTGTCTTGCCCTGCCTTTTATCAATATTGCAATTCGTTAAATGCTAGGCCTAATGGTACACGGCATTTTAGAGTTACGATACTATAAGATTGGGGCGACAATCCACGTAAGTTCACAATCTTAGTTCAAAGTGTGAATGAGATATCCGCTACTGTTGACGAAGGGATTTTGGAAATGGTGCTATTTTTTAATCGTTTAGATTAAGGTTAGATTTAGCTCGGATTATTTCGCGCGCTTTAGTCAGTAGAGACATCGCCCCGCTACTGATGTGTAATAGGTAGTAGCGGCTCGGAGGAAAATCAGACACATTTCATTGTGTTTATGAATATTTGGGACGCTGGTTTTGATTACGGATAGCTCCATTTATCTGATCAGGATTTAAGGCTCACAGCGGGTGTGACCGGTCGACAGGGAATTCTTACTACTCCTAGGCACCTGATCCCACCTCTGGAGTGTCCAGTGGTCCGTGTTTGCCCAACAATATAGTTTGTTTTGCTTGTAGGAGTTATGAGATTGATTACTGTTCGTTATCTTCACTTTTCATGAATATCTAATTACTATAACTATTCATGTTTTGCAGGTACTAACGGATCGTGTGAATATCCAACTACTAGCACGATTCCCACCACAACGACTGAAAGCAAATATGTTCCAAGCAAAGATTACAACGGTATGTTAATACCCGAATACATTTACAGTCCAGTTTAGTAAATATTTACACCATAAAAATCTTATAGCTGGTGGTCAATGTTGTATGCAGCTTACTTGGTATTCACAATCATGTGTATGTAGATACAGCATATTTGTCTATACTATACGTATAATATTCATATTGATATGCATAACAGTTAATGCACTCATCAACCCCCGTCCTGTCCTCAGTAATGTTAGATTCCAATCACACTCTTTGCATGACACCATGTGTTGCTAATTGATAACAGCTATTGACTCACTCCGGGTGCTTCTTGTGAGCATGAAAATGTTATCAAACGTGATCATTACGCCGCCATGAACATAAACTTTCCGCAATGTCAGTTACATTCTATATGACATTCTAAATCATTTCCACATAAAATGTTTCTATTTTTCTGCATACATTCTGTACTTGAAGTGTTTAGATACGTTTTATATGAAAAGTGAACATAACGAACAGTGATTGATCTCATAACTCATAATTCTGGTGTGTCCAGGGGTCCGTGTTTGCCCAACTATCTATTTTGTATTGCTTGTAGGAGTTATGAGATTGATCACTGTTCGTTATCTTCACCATGCATAAGCAATATAAAATAGAGAGTTGGACAAACACGGAAACCTAAAAATACTGGAGGTGGGGGTAATAATAAAAGGATAATAAATAGAATTTGTATAGCACCTTATATCAAACAAATCACTCTAAAGCGCTTTATAAGGGTAGAGGTTAGGAAGGCAATGATGAAAAAAACCCACACAATTAAAGGGAAAGGCAGCCCAAATAATTTTACATGATAAATGATATGATTAATTATATGATAAAGCTTTATCATACCATTTTGTTGATATACGGCCTAGATAAGCTTCAGTACCAGTTTTAAAACGTTCAAAATTGCAATTCTCGCCATCTATAGAGACTGCCATGATACGGAACTCTTTTGTATTCAAGACCACAAAAATGAACAATTTTGTCGTCACACCGTCTATTCGCGTGTTCATGAGATTCAGAGATCATCAAAGATGCGCATGTTTGTATATTTTACGAATAAATAGGTTGATGCCTTCCTGTCAAGCAGTTAATTACACCAATGCTAAGGGGAGATGTGAAAAAGGTTTCCCCCCGAAATTCCTGACTCAACAAAGTTATTTAAAAAGAAAGTAGTATGTGAACTGTTGATCCATCATTTTCGTAATGACAAGTTGGAGTTTGAGACATTTACATGTATGAAGAAACGAGTACAATCTGCCTGGTCTGTGGCTCGACTGAACGTCTTCTTTTTGCACAAGAAAGGATTCAAATCTATAAGGCCCCAAATTTCACTGTTCGTGACTTGTCATGTTTACAATGCTGCTGATGAAATAATCGGAACAGACAGTGTGACATAATAAATTAAATTTCAATGGGCACTTTCTTAACGGCGAGTAATTTGAAATATAAGATATATTAAAATTGATTTAATTGTTAAGCAAATATTTTTGTTGTTAAAGACTGTCATTTACGACATCAGTAAGTAATACTGTATTCATAAAGACAACAGTGTGGTTAGAGTTGCCTTTCCATTTAAATTAAATTGAATAACGCAATGACATACAATCTTACATTTATAAAATCATCAATATAAAAGATTACTATTAAGATCGATAGTAAACGGGATTTTTGGTTGGTTTTTTTTTTTGGTTTTTATTTTGTTTAGTTTTTTTTTTTTTTTTGTTTTTTTTTTGTAGAACAATAATATACAAAGTGTCTAGAAAGCACTCTAAAATGTTACGTTAAAACTAAAACACTATTGGTATAAATGTTCTAAGGAAAAGGTAATAAATAGACATGAAAACCGAATCACAGATCACACATTAAAAGCAAGACGAAATAGGTGATACATTATTTGTACATTATAATCCATAATCTATAATCAAATACATTATAATGGGACCAAGTGCCTCGGAGGAGTAAGCATCCCATGTCGAGCGGTCACACGATTATGAATGATTATAAAGCCTAAAATCAAGAGGAAAAAATCTCGGTTTTTTACCAAAATATGTTGGTCGGTTTTTCTTTCTGCATAATGTTTTAAACACTCCATTTTTCATATCAATAATATTGTACTTAAATACATACCATCAAATGTTTCTACAAATTGGTTGAATAATTAATGAATAATGTCAGACAGATCTTAAGACATGAAACAACCCCATCTCTGTTTCCATCTACTTTATCTATCGAATTTTCTAATGTCATGGTTTTACTGACAATCATGATCGGTAAGTCAGTTTCTTCCTTAGCATTCGTTTAAGAGCTAGCGCATATACACGTGAGACTTTGTGAAAGCCAAACGTAACGTTGGCTTAACTCAAGGAATATGCTTAAATTTTGTAAAATTCAGTGACCTCTCACATAATACAGGTTCTTTGTCACACATTGTTTGTGTCGTGTGCCTTGTTTTGACAGACTGTAAGTTTACATTGATGTATCATATACTGGGGAATCATTAGAATTCGTGGTGGCTTAATATTCGTGAAATTCATGGGTACCCCTCACCCACGAATTTACATCATATATATTACAAATATATAAATCCACAAAATTATGTTCCCACAAACCATATAATATATATTTCAAATAGATAAATCCACGAAATTACGTCCCCACAAACCTGTAAAAATTCAGCAATGCACGAAAATTGGCCCCGCAAATTTAAATGATTCTACAGTAGCTGAATGAATACTATCATTGAAAAGCCATTGTTGGGTGTATATACGTTGATGCCAATGTGCATGTACATATCAGATTTGATTCGTATAAATATTCCTTACACACATTTACCTCTAATCTGAATTGAATCATTTATGTTGCAGTCAAATGGAAGCATGCTATTTTTAAGCAGAGATTTTCTCGGAATAATCCTTTTTTTTTTTTTTGGTTTTGTTATAGATTTAAAATCGAAGTACATCGTTGCCATTGTGACAGTTGTATTGCTCGTGGCCGTTATTTCCGTTGTCACTGTGGTGATCATCTTCTACGTTTACAAGTAAGCATCAAATTCGTTGATAATGAATAGTGTTTAAGAGCTACCCTTAATTTGCAGAAACATTACATTTGTTACTGTATTATTGAAGATATTAATATGAATGTCCAATGCTATGCAGTATTATGATAATATGTCACAATGCCATTGTCAAAAATAGAAAATTATCACATTGAAACACATGATAGTTGTCATAATTTGTCAAAGAGGGTGAATCGAGAACGAAAAAAAGATATAAATAGTGTATCACCTATGCTCAACTAAGTTTACAATTTTGTGCTGCACAAAAGACGTTTATTGTCGTATAGATCAGGTCATTGGTTTCACCACTATGGATTTATGCAAGGTGAAGATAACGAACAGTGATCAATCTCATAACTCCTATAGGCAATACAAAATAGATAGTTAGGCAAACACGGACCCCTGAATACATCAGAGGTGGGATCAGGTGCCTCGGAGGAATAAGCATCTCCTGTTGACTGGTCACACCCGCCGTGAGCCCTATATCCTGATCAGGTAAATGGAGTTATCCGCAGTCAAAATCAGTGTGCCAAATACGGCTTAACAATCGGTATGAAACAAATCAGACAACATTTGACCCAGTGGTGGAAGACTGAATTCTACCAAGTTTGACTTGGCAGGTGGGAATAGTCATATTAGCTATATGACATTTGATGAAAATTCTTACACATGACTGTCGAAATCCCTTTTTATCCAGATCCGAATTTCTTTACCTGTCATTACTCTCTGAAATTACAGTGGACATAACAAACAGCAAGCACTCCCTTCAAAGCTAATTTTTGCGTCGAAAAGTTTTGTTGCAAAATTGGGAATTATCATTTCAATGAGGGAAAAAATAAAGTTTATAAACGTTTGTTATGAATATCTGTGTTATTAAACCAACCCAGAGCCTCCGAATGAAGCAAAATTACATTATTGTCTTCCCGTTCAAAAATTGATTTCTATACCATGCTATATATTAAAAAACCGGAAATCTTTATATTAAATTGACATAATGTAAAACTTGTACGGTACCAATTTTGATGTACCAGGTGCGCATGTCGACAAATAATATATCTTCAGTGATGCTCAACCGAAATGTTGGAAATCCGAAATAACAATCAAATTCGTCTCAGGATATGAGCTATGCATGAGGGAGATAACCTTAATTTTGAAATGAATTTCTAAATTTTGGAAGAGCAATTAAATATATATCCATATTTTCAAGCTAGTAACGAAGTACTTAGCTACTGAGCTGTAGAGACCCTCGGGGACTAACAGTCTACCAGCAGAGGTTTCGACCCAGGGCTCATAGTGTAAAACTTATACGTTACCAATTTTGATGCGCCAGATTGCACATCTGGTGCATCAAAATTGGTAATTTCTCTTCAGTAATGCATAATTTTTTCAATGACAATGGTTAAAGTTTCAAGCACAACTATTGCAATAGTCCATTTTCGTAGCAAAATGAAATTTTCAGATTGAAAAATATATATATGGCGGGTGTAACCGGTCTACAGAGGATGAGTACTCATCCAAGGTACATAACCCCGCCTCTGGTATATCCAGGGGTCCGTGTTTACCCGACTTTTGTATTGCTTATAGAGTTATGAGATTGACGACTGTTCGTTATCTTCACCTTCCTGTTATAACTTTAGTCCCATATGAAACGTTAATTCGAGAGTAGAACAGGCATGAACCATCAGAGGTGGAATCATGTGCATCAAAAGTAGAACAGGCATGAACCATCAGAGGTGGAATCATGTGCATCAAAAGAGTAAGTATCCCCTGTTTACCGGCCACATACACTATGACTAACAATGTGATTATGCAATGTGCAATAAGGTATATAAAGCTGAAATCGGTACCTATGCGATGAAAATATAAATAAAAGGTAAAGATAATGAATAGTGATCAATCTCATAACTCGGAAGGCCTCTGTGGCCGAGTGATCAGGCATCGCGCTCAAAACCACGCGGCCTCTCACCTCTGTCGTTGCGAGTTCGAATCCCGCTTGCGCTGGTAAGTGAGAAAGTTTCGCATTTTACTTTTGGAAGGTCGGTGGTCTCTTCCCACGTACAATGTATCTGGGTTCTCTCTTTCACCAATAAAAACTGGACGCCATCAGATAACTGGAAAAAATGTTGAGTGTCGTGGAAAACAGCAATCAATCAATCAATCAATCATAACTCTAAATATGAAGAAGAGAGTATGACAAAAGCATAATCTAACATCCATATCTTTGCATTCTTGTTTCATCGCTGTTTATGTCCCATTGAGGATTATTCGCCGATGTAAAGAGGACATTAGTTTTAGGTGAGATGTCATAAAATTGCTTTAAGCTCAAAGTTGTCAAACTGCAAAAAAAAAAAAATAAATAAAGGTAATATCCGAATGACTGACGACTGGTATTTCTTCTCATATTTCTTGGTGATGGAACACTCATCGTCTATGTTAAACTTTGTCTGATACTGGGTCGGGATCGATATTCAAACAGGTCATCCTGATTGTGTTGTACATGTAACCAATAAGCTGCTGTACATAGCTAATGAGTTGCAAACATGTCTTTTTGAGAGGGTGGCATAGTAATGATGAATCCTGCGTGCAATTTTTTTTAAAAACGTACATGTAGTTCCTCTTCCTGATTTGTTTGTTTTTATTTTCTGTTATTTTTACTGACTGGTACATACATTTTCTCTCTCTTCAATATCCTGAAAAATGTTTTCCAAAACATTATGAAAGTGTATCGTACAACAACAGCACAGACTAATGCAGACTATCAAATTATGTGCAATATAACAACATTGATATATTGATACATCACCTAGGATAATTTACTGTATATTATCTTACCACAGAAAGAAGAAACTAGAACGAGAGGTGCGACAAAGCAAAGTTACACTTCCTGGTAATGAATTCGAGCGATCATCGACCCCTGTTGAAAGCAATACTCCCCCTTTCATGCATTTCCAGTCCATTAATAAACAGCACTAACAAGGATACAAAGTTTCACAGCTAATGGTGACTTGCAGATGCTCACGATTTTGTTTTGTAAATCATATCATTTGTGTATGTATTTAGATATTTCATACTTTCACACTGGAAGAAGTATAATATGTAGCGTTTTAGTTGAATGATATACTATACCGTAAGGTGTAGCGGTCACCCAGCCAAGTGTTGATCACGCTCGCCGTTGTTTACCGTGTGTGATCAAGATAGAAACTCTACCACATCACTAGAAAAGCTAGTTCACTAGCGACGCAGTATAAGTTCTCTCTTATACTGCCCGCTACACTTCCCCTACTCTGGACAGATTCCTTCTGATGTTTAGAGTGAGTCCTCTCTGAGTGTTTGACATCTGCGCAGCAACAGCATCCGCCGTTCCCGACGAAAACCACCATCGTTCCCGGACGAATCCACGTCCGTATGCAGAGCTCCGAAGAGACTCTACCAGAAGCAGGCCTCCCACCAACCACCAGAGTCACTACGCTGCCACCAATTTGTAACTTGTAGCTATCACCAAGCAAAGTACTAATAACGCTCACCGTTGCTTAACTTGTGTGATGAAGAGAGACACTCTACCATATGACTAGAAAAGCTATCTCTCTAGCGAGGCAGTCCAAGTTCAACCTTCGACTGCCCGCTACAGTACTGTATCGTGAGACTATATATACATGTATATATGTTAAGAAGCAGATGTTCCCTGTGAATGTGAAGGTAGAAATTGTATATAGTCATTTAGAGTCTGTACATATAAAAAATACTTAATACGAAATGGCTTGGGTTTTCTATAGAAATAGCCTTTCACAGTACAAGAAGATGCTTGTTTAACATCTCGAGAATCTTTATCCGTTCAGTTTTTGTAAAAATTAACATTAACGGCGTCTCATTTCTAAGATTTATTATCCTGTCTAGATAAAAGAAAATACATATTGGAATTCAATTGGTCGAAAAAAATGCTATATACAACGATAGTAGGCCTCTTACTTACCTAATATTGCCAATATGCTCCTTCCATGTGGTTTACGTACCAATTTTATGTAATATGAAGTCATGATAATGCATATACCCTGTCATTGGAAAGTAAACAGCGTATATTATGACGTTATAGGTAAACGAAAACAAATCTTTATTGTTTACAATTTGTTGAAAAGAAATGTTTTTAATCCTGATGTTTGGGTTTAAATTTTGCAACACGTTTTTATTGTTGTACATTTGATAACGTATTTTAAGAATAGATACATTGCGGTCATTTCGTATTGTTGTACATTAGAAAACCATCAAAATTGAATAATGTCAATGTGCCATTAAGCAATGTATACGTAAAATCATCGACAGGATGAATTCGTTATATAGACACTCACCTTCTATGATTTCTGTCAAGGATATCATATACTTCTGCAATACCCTTCTGATATTATCCATCTTTTAGCCCCATTAAGATCTCTGAATTATGTTATATATTCTATATTTTGAGAAAACTACATTAGGATACTTCAATAACAATGTTAGAATTTTGCCTTTGTTTCTCTCGAGAATATTTCAAAAGTTTTTCTTATGTGTTGCTATGTCCTATTATGAATTTGTGGGGGTGTTCTTGCCATAAATATCATATAAATGAACTTGGGTCTACTATACAAAGCACCTGTTGCATATTATGTCACATATCACACTCATGTGATTGTTTAGAAGATTACTTCATTCATATTACCGCATTGCGTAGTTTTTTTTTCACGGGGTGATAAATTTAACTTATTTTAGCGGTTAGATAGCCTTCCGCCAAACAATTCACTCGCCAAATATGCATCCAATTTTGCATGCAAGGTGAAGATAACGAACAGTGATCAATCTCATAACTCTTATAAGCAATGCAAAACAGATAGTTGGATAAACACGGACCCCTAGACACACCAGAGGTTGAATCAGGTGACTAGGGAGAGTAAGCATCCCCTGTTGACCGGTCACACCTGCCATGAGCCCTGTATCCTGATCAGGTAAACGGAGTTATCCGCAGTCAAAATCAGTGAGCCAAGAATAGCTTAACAGTCGGTATGAAACACGTCAGACAGCATTTGTTCCAATGCGAGGTTGTATTGACGAACTAGATCATCATAAGGACCATATAATTTGGTGAATCAAACTCTTGTAGTAACTGAAAGGCGATAATTGTTTGGAAATAATTCTCGAAATAATACCATGTAAAACATTTGTCTTCATTGTAGATCCACCGTAGCAATGAGAATTTTGGTTGAACTAATTCAATTGTGTCTTTATCTGTTTTTAGGAAGGCCCAAATGCAAGATATGACTTGTGTTGTTAGAAGAATTTAGGAAACTTCACAATTCAATTGATATTTAACTGTGTATCAATAACCTAGAATATCCATGCAATAATATTTGTGTCAAATGTTATATTTCCCTGGTAATTCTGAGTAGAAATCAATAATTTGAAACTTTTAAACGGACGACGAACAAAGCTTTCGTAAGGAAGAACCTATTTCCATCATTGATTTGAAGTGTATGAAAGGTGAATATAACGATCCCATAACTCATAAGTAATACCAAACAGAGTGTTGGACAAACAAGGATCCCTGGATATACCAGAGGTTGGATCAGGTACCCAGGAGGAGTAAGTATCCTATGTCGACCGTCCACACCTACCGTGAGCCCTATATCTTGACCCGCTACTCATTTCACCTAATGCTAATTTTGTTAAGTTAGGTCTTTCGGTAAAAACAACATACGTACACCAGCACCAAGCGTTCTATGTTCAAACTATTTAGTGTGTTATAAGTAATTACACATAATATTTTCATTTACAGTCGTTCCAGATCTCATTCTAGATTTTGAGATGCACTTGTCTATAATCATCTAATCATCTTGTTTTACAAAACATAACAAATCCAAATTACTTAGTTTAGACAATCGGGATACAGTTATATTCTTAAAACCTTTTATGTACAATACTGTAATGTAAGTAAAGTATCCTGAAATATCTTCTGTCCAAGATTCAAACTCATAATTTATTGACTAAGGGCACTTCAGTAGACCATGATATTCATCTCAAATTAGAAAACACTGATTTAAATATGCTAGTTGAAGATATGAAATAATTTGCATGTATATTCATACCATATATCTATTGGTTTTTTTTTAAATAAAACACTGTAATTTAAACTAGCAAATGAAAAATATTAACACAGCTTAGAATCGAAATACATATATTTCCATCAAAACATATGTTTTAACGAATCATAAAGAAAAAGTATATATTTCATCATTCAATTGAAAGTTCTATGAATGAAAGTTTCGTAAACATGAAAAATGAAATCAAAATCATCACATCAAATTTCAAAAATAGCATATTCAGTCTTGTTTCTATATACCTTACAATGTGCGGTTTTTACTGATCATTTCTAACCAACAAATTTCGTGGATATTAATCAGTGAAAAATATAGTTATGTGACCTTGACCTCTGAATATACACATAAACTATATCTGTGCATTACATACTTCCTCAGATTAATATTACATATCAGAATCATGAAAGTCAACAATATTAAATTATGATAATTGCAAATTGATTGTAAAGCAAATGAAGGGAAAATTGAAGATACTAAACAGTGACCAATCTCATAGATCGCATAAAGAATACAAAATCAAGATTGGTGTAAACACAAACACCTTGGTGCACCAGATATGGGATCAAGTGCTTAGGAAAAGTACATTTTCCCTGATGACTGGTCACAACCGCCGTGAGTACTGTACCTTGGTCAGAGAAACAAAATAATCCCTTCTCGAAATTGGTAGGTAAAGAACAGCTTAACAATTGGTATAAAATAGGCCAGACAGCATTTTGCCCAAGACAGGCTGCATTGGCAAACTAGATCGTTGTAATGTCCATATAAGTTGCGAAATTCGGACCTAATTTGATTTAATTCCTATAGAAATCCGCTTAAGTATCATATCGTGAAAGTGATGTACCGATTGAATGGGTAAATTTGAATTACTTATCATAAGTAATGCGATAGAATGATCAATGCTCAAATTAAAGTGGTCGTTCTTTAGATATCAATTTTGACTATGAATTATTTTAGCTGAGGATAAATGACTTATGACCGGCGTAACCTGTCAACACGAGATGCTTACTCCTTTTAGGCACCATGTTCCAACTCTAGTGTGTCAAGGAATCTATGAAAGCCCCAAACCTAATTCATTTATGTATTCTGTGCAGGATTTCTGAGATTGATTATGGTTCGTTATCTCCACTTCTCATAATTGATATGATTTTTCTCGTAATCAGCCAAGCTGTCGCGACAGCACTGTGAAATGGGTATTTGATAAGCAGCCGGAGGGAACCGGGTACGAGTTTGACATGGTACCGCATCAAACCCACATCATTCAAAATACATAGTGATATTAGAAAAGGAAAGCACCCGTCCTTGGGATATGGCTTTGAAAACCGAGTCCCATATCACAACACGATACAGAACCTTTCCTACTATGGGGTGCAATACATTGGACAGAATATGCGTCTGCAGCAAATCATGCATTAGTAAGGGTGATATTTGCTGTCTAAGGAATTTGAAGAAATAAATAAAGCGTTTTTCATCATACTTTGTTTAACTTTATGTATCATAACACTTTGTTAAGTAATTTGATATCGAAGACAAAATGTAGACGTTTAGGGTGTAATTAATTGATTAAGGGGCTTGAAATACATTGCAAGTGCATATTATAAAATATGGTAATAACTATGACATGACAAACTAAACATAAAGGCAAAACTGTGAAAAATAGATATATGTTGTAGACATTTTCAGCTTGTTATAAATCAACAGTACGTTTCGGTTACCACCAATCATGATATTTGCATATCTCATACTTTCTATGGCCGCATCGAACCATCATTTCATGGTTACATAATGTATGGCCTTGACAATCCAAGTGATATCGTCTTGGTCCAATATCCATATTTTGTAGGATGAAATTATGCAAAATTCTCCCAAAGTTCTTTTAAAGTTGCTGAGTAAATTTTGATATATTGATCATTGAGAAAACAGGATGAAATCACTAAGCCAAAACGCATAAGCTCAAAATACTCTTATTTCTAACAAATGTGCTTTTAAGATTTAAATTCTCATTTGACGTCAGATATTACAGCAACGTCTATAAAAAAATCATTTGGAATTTGTTCGACGCAATTTCAATGAATTTTGCAAAACAGACATTTTTCAACGAAATTCACTGTAAAAAAAGCTGAAATAATTAATCAAAACGTGACCAAGTACCGCACATGCATTATTTTTCCACAATATTGAAATAAATAATACAGAATTTCGTTTTTCTCCTTGGACAGATTTACCCTAAGCTGATTTTGTCTCCATTATCATTGTTGTTTGTATATTTTAGACATTGAACGTATGTTTCAAAACCATTGTTTTGTGTATTAAAGAAAGACTTCCAACGTTAAGATATAGAAATAACAAACATGATCGAATGTCATTTACTGACATTAAACATTTTGTAGATATGCTTCTGGTCATATATTCTACTCAGGTCATTAGTGGGAGTTTGTCTGGACATGGGGGTTGCAGATGGTGGTCTGGAAATCAAGTCCTCTGGACGGATATCGAATATGTCATGCGTATCTTCTCCCGATGAAACTGTATTGTTTTCGTAGCAAATGTCAACTTCGTCATGTGCATGATGAGTGGTCAAGCTGAGAATTTGAGCATCTCACCTGTAAAAGATACGGTACGATTGCTAGAATTTGAGTTCTACAAATTAAAGTAGCAATGTAAATACGAATCTTGCATACTCAATATCACCAGGTTTAAAACGAAAACGTTCATTACACCCATCTATAGAATATCTAGGAGCAACAACAGCATTCAAGTTCGGGAAATGCCACATTACAATTGTCAGTCATGTTTATGTTGCTACAAAAGGACCATGGAGATTTATCTTAACTGCAATAATCTAATATCGGATATATTCTATATAAATCATATTTGTTTGCCCAGCTCTTGATTTTGTATTCCTTATATGAGTTATGAGATATATATTCAACTTTTCATTATATATTACGTAACGGTTTACAAGACAATGTACCTTCATGATATTGTGAACGAAGAGACTGTGAATATATATATATATATATATATTTGAAAACAAACTACACTATCTCTCTTCAGTGCACTGTCTGTATGAGGTGGTTTACGAAAAATATATAATGTGCGAGAAATTAGGTGATGGCTCGTGTTGTGTTGCATTAAAATTAAAACAACATTATACGATAGTAATATCCCTAACAAATCCATGTTTCAATTAGCATCAATGTGTTACATGTGTGTATAACTGCACGAGCAGTGTACACGCATACAGTTTGGTCTGTTTTAAGTTGTAAAGAAGGTAGTTTACTGTATATGTTTGTTGAATTTTAGAATTAAAAGGAATCATGTCAAGTACTTCGAGAAGTTTCCGGTGAGTGAGCCGGTTGTAAATTGGAATATATTAATACAAATATCCCCCTGATTGAGTGTAGACTGTATGAATGCGAGCTATGCTTATGATTTTATATACAACAATGAAGCTTTGTGACAAATATCGGGGTTTAAATTCGCGGACCATCTCACTGAGAGTAAGCTTTAAAAATGGATATCAATTTACACCAACCTTTTGCTACATTTTGCTTTGAGCAAATATCCGGTGAGGGAAATTATTGCCACGGTAATAAAAGCCACTGCACAGATTAACCCTATAGCCCGCTCTGATAATTCAGTATCCTGTTTGGTGCTTCTGTGTGAGTTATCGTCTATATCATTCAATGATGGTGATGTGGTCTTTAAATGTACACTATCAGTAGAGGATGAGACCAGGGGCAGCGATGTAGTTGACTGTGATGTTGACTGTGAAGTTGAAGTCAAAGGTGTTGACTGTGTCGTTGTTGATGGAGATGTGGAAGTGGTGTCTGAAGGGGAAACACTGCTGGCTACACTGCTGGAAATGCTAAGAGTCGTTTGTGCACCTGTAGAAGTAGTGCCTGGAGCGGAGGTACTGCTTGAAATGCTGAGAGTGGTTTCGGTTCCTATAGAGGACGTACTTGTGTTTGTTGTAGAGGAAGCTGTCGTCCCTGTGTCCTGGGTTGTTGATACTGTCGTGTTACATTCTACACAGAGATCAACAAGGAGTTAGTTTTCCTACTAGTACGTATCATAATAAATGCAACAAAATGTTTCTGAGAATCCGCCATGTAATGCAATGTCACTCATAGTCACAACAATGTATGTTTCGTAAACTATACGCCTCATACTGCGACGAAACCAAATCCATGGCATTTGATACATGATATCCGTCCACAATGCTGTGTAATGTTGTCAGTTCGTACATGCTAATTTTCGAGGTTTGTCAAGATTCCACACAGCTGTAATTTCATGGGTGTTGTTACAATACATTGAGACAGTAAATAGAATATCAATTTAGCTTTAGTTTGATATCTTAGGGAGGATATTCACCCTCGGAATCAATGCAAATTGCGCCTTAACGTTTCAGGATTTCACAGGATATTCATTACATGGTGTACAGTGACATAGTATTTGAAATAAAGGTGAAAATTACACCCGGAATCGTAATGACAACAGTTGAAGTGGGTAATCAATAAAACAAACGATTGTACAGAACAAACAAAACCAAATCCGATCTACGACTTTGGCTCATGAAATACATACCATACGTCCAATCATATCTGTTTGTATCAGGGTCACACCGGTAGTAGGAGTCGTTACCACTGAATTCACCTTTCTGAATACAGCTCCCGTTGATGTAACAGTATCCATCCTAAAAATAATTAATTCCATGTGAATTTACAACGGAAACAATGTCTTAAAATAATTAATTCCACGTGAATTTACACCGAACACAAACTGAATACTTTGAATCATTTGACACCGAACTTTGATACATGACTGACCTGTAGAGTGAAATAGACACTTCCAGTGTCGTTGTTGAATATTTGACATTCCGACTGATAGACACACACATAATACATCTCTGAGAACTGGGTACCATCATTAGATATCTTGAATTCAAATGTCGTACTCCATGTGTTGGTCAGTGAATAATCAAGTCTACAATATCCTTCATACAAGGTTCTCTCCTCTAGGCTAACGGTGTAGGACTCTTGTGAAGAAATGTTCTTTGTTTCTGTTATCTATGGATTAAAGATAATGTAGCATAATTGTTACATTGTACATATAGCTTAATATCCTTTCCAGAATTGTTCATTTATTTATATATTCAAAATGGCACATACGTAATAGTTGATGCACTAAAGATCATTTAGGAATGAGGAATATTTATGGTGTCAACGGTTCTTCAGAACATTGTTGTTGCATATATTTATGAGATTAGTCACATATTTTGTCTCTCGAAAATCCCTTTAATTGTCATTTGTAATACCGAACAAGTCTGTTAACAAATTTAGATAGGATCTGAAAACATTTTAGAATTATTTTCTATTTCTACCTCTTGTCGATTTACGTAGCATGTAGTCCCCATGTTTTCCAAGAAATATTGGCCATACAGTGTAATATCATCGCACGCCTCCTCGGTTTTATCGCACAATCCATCGTCTGATATTTTGGTTATTGTCGGTGGGGAGAGAATATCAAACGAACAGTCGCTTCCACCGTAGCCATAGTTACACGTACAGTTTCCTAAAATGTAGGGAACATTTATTTTTTATAAACTATATATCTGATGATACTTAAAAATATGAGTATGTGAATTAAAACAGTTTCAACTTACCCCCAGAACAAATACCGTTACTGCTGCAATTATTTGGACATAAATTGATCATTATCTCTGAAAAGTTAGACTGTTCTTTTTTCAGAGTTGAATTCAGCAAAATATATGCCTGACATTGTCCGAGAGCAGTTTCAAGATGTATTTGTGTGAGGTTTTCCTCTCCAGTCATCTATAAAAAGAAGAAGATTTTATAAGTTGAAATGTCTTTACTCCACAACCATTGACCCCAATGTGTATTCAATATGCATAAACTTACAGACAAATCCAAAATGCAGTTTTCCACGCTTTCATTGCTAAAATTTGGCACTACTTCAAGACACGTTGCATAGAGCTGTGATTCTTCAAACGTTGTGTAGCATGTCTTCTGAGCATCTGCCACAGTTATGACCTGCCGCTTACTTCGCACGACTCGCTACAAGAATATTAATACCCGCATGTTGGATGAAAACATTGTTGTATATTCGCTACACATTAAACGATGAAGCAAACTTGCTTATTATACTATTGATATCAGTATATACCTGCATCTTAGTTTCTGACTGTTGTTCTCTTTTTTGGACATTATGAATGAATTCCAGGTCTCGTTTTTTCCTGGCGCTATTGTGTAAGATACATTGGTATTCCTTTCCTTTTACATCTGTTTCACAGTCTACATATTTCTTGTAACTACAATACGTTTTTCCGCGATCACATGTGCACAACTTTTGGAAGTAGGTTGACAAGGGAGCTAGGGTGTCATATACAGAATGTGAGTGAGACAGGAGATCATCAGCGCTGCCATCTGGTAATCTGGGGTACAACGTAAATTATGAATTAAAACTGCATATGTTTTAAACTCTTGTCATGGAAATATTTATTCGAGCTTACAATAAAAACTTGAGTAAAACGGATATGTTTTATGCAATAAAACCAGGAATATGATAAATGAATGCCTTTCTAAATTACACACTTCCATGATAAAGAGAAATCGTCCGGAGGACTAGAAGTGCTGATCGATCCATCCAAAAGACGAAGATCATTTGTTGTATCATCGTCCAAAAACCCACATAGTCCTGATGTTTTCTGTACATCAGCAACAGTTGGATAGACTTCAATGTTCATGTACCATGATCCAGAATCGTATAACATCACTTTGACGTAAGTCCCAGTTGGAAAAAGTATCTATATATAAGAATATATTCAATGAACCATGCATCCTTCAACCACGCATACCAAAAAAATTCAATTTGAACAAAAATGTCCATATTCTAATAACATATGGAATTAAGTTGTATGACACACTCTGATTATAAGAAAGAAATGTGTAGAAGTTTTATTTTTTTAGAAAGAAAGTAGTAAAGTTTTCCCCTGGTTTTGTTCTTTTTCACTGCTAACACAGGGTTATGCAAAAGTACATGCCATAACATTAGATATTGGAATACTTCACAGCAGCTTGATAGACTGTTTTATTAAATACTGAACATCAGCTATTTCAAAACCATTGTTAAATTTTGTTAAAGCTAAGACGGAATGAAAACTAACCTTAAATAGTTTATCTGTTTCTTTGATGACCTTCAGTGATTTGTCTTTACATATAGGGAAATTGATGTATCGTCTTGAGTCGCAGAAGTCCATTGTGAACACATCTTGACCTGATCTAGCTGCTACTGCACATGCACACCGTGGTGAGCCCCAACAATTAGCATGTCGTACCTGGACCTGGATAAAACACAGATGGACCATGTAAATACATTACTGATCCTTTGAATAATTGTGGCACCGGTTATTAAGCGGTGCTTACTTCTGAAAAGCATCTGATTTCACTCCTGGTATTTCCAAAAGTCTATGTTTGCCATGTTCCTGATTTGTCTAATATATTTTGATTTACGAAATCTATCATTCTCTATTATAAACACCTCATTATCATTGTATTATGATATTCACAGTATTTTCATATCTAGGTGCAGGACATAGTTATGAATATCATTAATTTTCTGTATTTGTCTTTCTCATTCACGTCTCAAATGATCGGTAATCAACTACGATTTCAGTCTTTGTGATCACATGACAGACTTCATTTGTTTAGATGTGATTTGTTTACAGATTCTGTGTTTCATATTTTTACAAAGAGTCTAGTAAAAAAAATATCCTTTCTTCGAAGGTGCCTTTCATGTTGCATAAACTTAGTTACTTGCAAACGAACGTATTTTGAATTATTCAATGCATTATGGTACACAATATTCGCCCCAGAATTTTCAAGGCTAGGAGACGGCCATGTTATAAGTTTGAAATGTATATATTGTGACAAAAGAGTTCCATACTCACCGCATCTAAAGACGATAGCAAAAACTGAAATAACAACTCCAGGCAGTGTATATTAAACTCGCCCATACCAAAAAAAAAAAAAACACCAGAGATCGTCTCTCTTTATTGGTATATTTGGGTACTTCGCTGTTAACTCTCGGGTCATGTATTACCTATGTTCAGATCCGATGAAATATGATTTTTTTATTCGTTTATATTTCGTTTTTCAAAAACAGCGATGCACGTTGCAGAGGGTGTTAAAGAGTATCCGTGTCGAGGTTCACAACCCCGGACAGGCAAATGTTTAGGAAAATAGCAAGTTCACTGGAAGTCATCGAGGAAACTCCGAAACTCTTCAATCCTAAACATATTTCAAACACGGGTTCGTTCAAAACCAGCATTTCGCAAATGCTATAGTTGTAACAATCTAATTTGCTGACTAACGATTATTAAGCCATTCAATTGACACACATAATTTGACTACGGATAACTCCGTTTACCTGATCAAAATATAGGGTTCACGATCGACAGGGTATGCTTACTCCTTTTGGGTACCTGATTCCACCTCTGGTATATCCAGGGTCTGTGTTTCCCCAACTCTTAGCATTGTATTCATTTTTGGAGTTACGAGATTAATCACTGTTCGAACTTCATTCTTATAATTGTATCAAAATTAGTATTTCTTTCAACGTCCACATTCAAAGCCTACCTCTTGTAGATGATCGCTGTTTTTGTAGAATGTGTATGTCTTCCCTGTAATGCATCCTGTTGCCTGGCATTCGAAGGGTCTGAAATAGCATAAAGTTCAATATTTATAATTCATACTACGTAACGATATTTGTTGACTTTGACATAATTTGAATGAATGCTCACAATCCATCAAAGGATGTTAAATGTGGATCGATATACGAGCTGCATCGCTTTCCCTTCCATGCTTCATTTGACTCCACGATATTGATCTAAAATAATGTTTATAGAGAAGCTTTTTTATTATCAAAATATTCATAACAAGATAACGAAGAAAGAGAAAGAAAGTTGCATACAAGCATTATGTGTCCAGGGGTCCGTGTTTCCCAACTATCTATTTTGTATTGCTTATTGGAGTTATGAGATTGATCACTGTTCGTTATCTTCCCCTTGCACCCAACATATTAAACGTATATTGAAAAACAAAAATAAAAAACACTCAATGAAATAAAGGATTCCAACGGTTCCAGTAGGTCTCAAGCATACACATACAAGGTGAAGATAACGAACAGTGATCAATCTCATAACTCCTACAAGCAATACAAAATAGAGAGTTGGGCAAACACGGACCCCTGAACACACCAGAGGTGGGATCAGATGCCTAGAAGGAGTATCTTTTCATATTTTAAAATCGATATCTACAAAACTTTCATCCTGAATAAAGTGTTCCAACTGCTTATAAAACTAACTACATCAACTGAAGGGAACTACACGTTGTGATCGATGAAAATATAAAATATATCACTGCATTTGTAAGATGTATTATAGGTCAAAATCACTGAATATCTAATATTTTGAATGTTAGCGAGTTAAGCTACACACTTGCTAAAGCTGATATTGCCGTATCAATTAAAAAATACCATTGTAAGGAAAATCATCTATTTTTATTAAGCTATAAAATTTTTAATTTTTTTCTACAAATCATTTGAACTTGATCACATCAAAAACTAATCAAGCTATTGCTACATGTTCATTTATTTTCGGAGTCGGAAAATAAATGCATAATTTAAAACATACATGGTAACGTGACATTGCAAACTGGAATAAATAAGTGATCAGTTACATAGCCATGCAATATCATTGAGGATTGTTACCAAAATGTGTTCAGCGATTAAAATGTGTCAAGCAGGAAATTTGGTAGATTGATTGATTGGCTGTATACTGTTCAACGCCCCATCTCGAGAATATTTCACTCATATGGAGACGTCATCATTGCCAGTGAGGGGCTGCACAACTTTGATCCATGTTCAGCGCTTATGGCCTTTCGTGGGGAATCTTTATCGTGCCACAGCTGCTGTGACGTGGGACCTCGGTTTTCCCGGTCTCATCCGAATGACCGCTTAATTTAGTCTCCTCTTACGACACACAAGGGGTACTGAGGTCATATTCTAACCCGGACCTCCACAGGCGAAACTTGGTAGAGAGGACTCTATTGGGCATTAGAGTGGGGATAACATTTAACGTAAAACTCATTATCTAATCTAACTACATCCTGGAAACGATAATCTCTACTCTCGTAATGATTCATATAACATTTTCTAGCGCTGTAGAACACCCACAGAAAAATCACCATTCTTCAAATCATTGCTTTGAACTAGCATTGAATAGACCGGTGCTTAGTTAAGCACTACATGATTTGTTGAAATGTTTAGAAATTCTTTTTTATAATGCATTTCATAACTCATCACGTTGTCAAAAATCGCATTATGATGATTTGGGTTGTACAATGCCCTCAGTACCCTTTGCATGCCATAAGAATCGACTAAACAGGACAGTCCTTTGGAATGTGACTAAAATCTGAGATCTCGTATCACAGCAGTATAGCCCAGTGTAGGCCTAAATTTTGCAGCTCCTCACCGGCAATGGTGGCGTCTCGATTTGAGTGCAATATTATCGAGTGACACAAAAAGCAATATGAAACCAACCAACTAACCTTGCTAATTTTTGTCTGTCAACATTGACAAAAATAGTCCACATAAACTTTAATTCATATATCACAAGGAATGACGGGTCTAAATATTTCTTTTAAAATATTTCTATTAGAGAACAAGGGTAATAAGGTCTAAAATTTGATACATAGTCACATACATTAAATCATCTTAAAACAGCACTTCATCTATCTGTAAGTTTGTCACAGAAATCATAAAGAATACCTTATAGTCAACTAGGACAGATTCAGAATGATTCACGCATGTGCCATTGCTCGTTTCAAAAACGTTCTTTGAGATATGTATATATTCGGAAGGCTCTGTAACCAATCGCCTCTGCTTGTATATAACATGTATAAGTTGGTGTACGTACATTTAATCAGATATGTAGGATCAGTGTGTTCTGTTTTGAAGTAACTCGTGAATACCGTGGTCCATTGATTGCAGCTTATTTCATGTACTGTTTAGACATATAATTTATCATGAACAGTATACTTACGTATACATCTGGAAGCACGACACCACCAAATATTCTAGCTCCATTGCCTGCTGGACTGTTTGTTTCTAGTCTTAGTACCAAGCGGCGATTATCAATATAGTATCCCTCCTCATCTGAGTTATAGACCGTCATTGTGTAGATTTTATACCAGTTTGTTGTATCGTCATACTTTTGTCTTTCATCGTACGTGTAGCTTGGTATTGTAATAGAACATTGGGCAAAGCCTCCATTAGCTCGACACTTGGCCTTGATATTGTCGTTCAGGAATGACAGCTGTATATTCAAAGGACTTGTGTTCTGTGTTCCCGTATCTAAGGTTTGGGAACCGAACGGGATAGTTGGACGTACCATGATGGTTGAATGGTCCTGTCTCTCAATCGTAAGCGTCTCATTCAAAACCTTAAAATAAAAATCACCATTAACAACAGCAAACAGGAACCCCAGCAAACTCCTTACTCACGCAGAAACCATCTATACTGAACACTGGTGGTCGGATGCGTATATGTTCATGAACAGTGATCCCCCGTTATAACGCCAACATTTGTACCTCAGCAATTTTGGCATTATAACGGGGTGGCATTATATTGAGGTAGGGGAAGGGGTATGTGTACAGCTGTCATACGAAATCAAACAAATTTTATCTACTACATCAATGTGCTTTGAATGTCTGGATAATCCCGGTGTCCAGGGGTCGTAAATGATTCGTAATGATAGGGGCATTTAATGATTTCCAGTTTTTGTTTTATATCCAACACGCTTAGATTTCGGTGTGTCCGCCATACTCAGATTTCAAAAACAATACTGCATATTTGAACTCAGTTGATTATGATTTATTGTCTGCTCCAAACGTTCATACCTGGAGGACTAACGGCGGATAATTACTTAAGCCTGCTCACTGAAAGTTTCCTGTTATTGATTGGCGATAATTAGCGAGTTTAATTATAACGGAAATTGACCAAATCGAACCTTTAAATAGGTTGGCGGATGGCGGTATGCGGGGATGGCGTTATAACGGGGTTTTACTTAGCGAGAAAAACAGGACTTTGAACTTTTTTGGCGATATGCGGGGATGGGATTATAACGGGGGGGGGGGGGGGGGGGGGGAGCAATATAGCGGATTGATCACTGTTCGTTATCTCCACCTTGCATGATACCGTAAAAACCTGGTGTCAAGCAATGTATCTTTGTTTGTAAGGGGTTTTATGTAGTTTAGGAATCCAGTATAGGTACGGTAACTCATATTCATTGGACACATTGACTGGGATATTAAATATGTCTAAAACTGAAGCATGGTTTTGAAGAATTTCATCTTTTGAAAGGGCAGTTGGAGTATAAGTACGATTACCAAAAGTGGAATTAATGCCAAGTTCGTTGAAAATACAGTTATATTAATGAGCCTTACAAACAAAGACAATGTTGTTACTAACTTTGTCTGCTGGACCCAAAATATAGTCCTCATGTAACCTATCTAATTCTTTTATCACTTCTGGTTTATTAAACACAGAAGGATAGATGGTACGTACTTTTGTTTCATATGTCGAATGCGGGATTTTAATATTCCTCTTATGCTTGTAACCCATTCGGACAATGTATCAAATTCTTCTTTTTCATATTTAGCCCATCGTCTGGCATAATACGAAGGACCGCCCCATTTAGTCGCCTCTTACGACACGCAATGGGTACTTAGGACCTATTCCGACCCGGATTTCCACGGGACTATATTTGTCGGACATACTGGATGTACACTTGAACTTAAAATAAGATGGAATACAGAACTGAATTCTTTTATGACGAAGAATGTTGCTTATGTTGAAGGCATCTATTCCTTTGATTGTAAATTTGAGATTAAGGAACTGGCGGCATGATTTGGTAGGAATAGCATACATGATCCGTGGTGGTTTAAAGAGCTTCCATAATCATAGAGTTCAGTCGATATCCAGGTGTTGAAAAATCCAAGTAAAATCCAAGTATAAACTAACTGTGGCTTCTTCAAATAGCGTGTGTAAAGCTCTCAATGGAACACAGTAACGTTTTGTACGAATGCAAGGTGAAGATAACGAACAGTGATCAATCTCATAACTCTTACAAGCAATACAAAATAGATAGTTGGGCAAACACGGACCCCTGGACACACCAGAGATGGGATCAGGTGCCTAAGAGAAGTAAGCATCCCCTGTTGACCGGTCACACCCGCCGTGAAGCCCCATTTCCTGATCAGGTAAACGGAGTTATCTGCAGTCAAAATTAGTGTGCGAAGAACGGCTTAACAATCGGAATGAAACACGTCAGACAGCATTTGACCCAATGCGAGGTTGTATTGACGAACTAGATCGTTATAACGACCATAGAATTTGCGAAATGCTGACTTCAATCGAGACTGTTGAAATCCCTGTACCATCAACTTGTTTGTCAGTAGCTTACTTCGATTTAAAAACTGACTATACCCAGAACAAGCTCTTGCATATCGAATCAGTTGAGAGATATAAACACCATATGCAGGTGATAATGGAATATTGCTACATAAATGTGGGAAGTTGACGATGGAGATGCTGAAATCATCCCGTTTGCCATACAGTTGAGTTGTCAGTTTGCCGTTGATGTCTAATTTCAATAAAATATCTAAGTATGAAGCAGAAGTGGACGACTCTGTGGTGTCCTTTATTTCGAGCTCACGGGGATATATCAAATCGACATATGAATGAAAGCTATCATTGTTAATAGACAAAACGTCATCGATATATCTAAAAGTCGAATTGAAGGTCACAGCGAGAGATTTTTTATTCTCACGTAGAAGTTTTTGAATAAATTCTGCTTCATATAAATATGAAAACAGGTCAGCTAACAAAGGAGCACAATTCGTGCCCATGGGAATTCCAACAGACTGTTGGAAGACCTGATCACCAAAGATCACGAAGATATTGTCAATGAGGAACTCTAGCATATTTTTTTATTTCAACTTCAGAGTATTTGTGCGTGGAATCAGAGTGGTGTTTAACAAAGTAAGTTTTTGAATGACTGATAACTAGATATGAATATTTCCGTTTTCCTTTTTTGTTGAAGAAGCAACTGTCTATGATGTCAAAAAGTCAAGTCTTTAATTTATCGTGAGGAATGGTCGTGTATAGTGTTGGAAAATCATAGGTTTTAATGCTATTGATTTGTGAAAAATTCTGTGATTTCAAGTTTACTAAAAGTTCTTTAGAATTTTTTAGAATCCACATTTGATTAACACCACTTCTGGCATATGTAGTCGCACAATAAGTTTGAAGTTTCTCCTCCATAGCTGTTAACATTTTCGTGAGGAACAAAGATAGGGGCTTGGTAGAGCACTTACTGGATCCAGCAATATGACGTGGACCCAATTTTCTGTTTACATAAGGTAAGAGTGAATTAAACGTGACATGATTTATACTTGGTATTTCATATGAACTATGTCCATGACTGCGTTTCCGTCTTTGAGTTTGGGGAAAGAGGTCCATCACATTCACTTTATTTCCTTGTGGACTACTATAAACAAATAGGGGATACAGGCTTCAAGAAGGACTCACCAGTTATATAAAATTTTACAGAGAGAATTGTGTGAATATCTTGTCAAGCGTATGTCCTACTTTTTTGTCTCATCGACATGAAAGGTAATCAGCTAAGGTACGCCGGTTGAATAAATGTATAAAATCTGATTTGATTGAGGTTTTTATTTTTATTTTGTTTGTTTTTTTGGGGGGGGGGGGTTGGGGGTTGGGGGGGGGTGTTGCATTTGTTTTTGATTTGTGTGTGTGTGGTTTGTTTTTTTTTCCATTTACTCTTAGGCAATTCCGCGATATATCTATAAGTGCCGTTTGATATCATCATACAGATAAAAACCTATACTACCTACGTTCTTTTGAAACAAAATGTTACATTGCAATATGCAAACACGCATAATAGCTTTCAAAACTTTAATAAGTTTCTCCATTTGTCTTGGAAATAATTTGAATAATTTAAGATATTCATGCATGAATACGATGTTATCTACCGCAATTAGTATATCCACTTATTTCTCAATGAATGTGAACTAATATATCTTTTAAAATTATAATGTCTAAAAACCTACGGGATATTAAACATTTTCCTTGTACAATTGTGGAAATGTACATTATATAAATTATGAAATGTTGAGCAAATGTTCCGCGTATAGTAAGTTTTTAAATCGAGGTAAGCTACTGATAAAGAAGTTGATGGTAAAAGGGTTTTAAGAGTCTCGATTGAAGTCAGCATGTCGCAAATTCTATGGTCGTTATAACGATCTAGTTCGTCAATACAACCTATCATTGGGTCAAATGCTGTGTGACGTGTTTGAAACCGATTGTTAAGCCGTTCTTGGCACGCTAATTTTGACTGCGGATAACTCCGTTTACCTGATCAGGAAATGGGGCTCACGGCGGGTGTGACCGGTCAACAGGGGATGCTTACTCCTCCTGGGCACCTAATCCCACCTCTGGTGTGTCCAGGGGTCCGTGTTTGCCCAACTATCTATTTTGTATTGCCTATAGGAGTTATGAGATTGATCACTGTTCGTTATCTTCACCTTGCATATGACACACGTAAACAAGTTGCCTAAAACTTAAAATCTTACTTCAAATGTAGACTTACTCTTGTAGTGCATTTAGCGCTGTGTACGAACCTCTATTCCAGCGAAGAAAAGAGTGCTCCCTTTGGTAACACATGGTAGTTTATCCTCTGATTTTGTTAGTCCCACGATACATTGTATCTATAAAGAAAAAATCGTAGGATTAAAGGGATATCTCCGTGAAATACATCGCTAAATGTAGTTTGCATATCCAAAGTAATTTGCATACCCAGATACCAATCTTTTTCCCGGCATTGTGGAGATCATCAGCAGAGAGTATTGCGTTCTGTAGGGATGTCTTGTCAACATTCTGACTTTTAATCAGAATGTTGTTGTCGACGTTCCAGGTTATGTGGTACAATAGCGTATCATCAGCAGCAGGTGTAAAGGAGCAAATCAGATTGACCTGTGGATCATACTGTGTTATAGGTCCTGCAACAGCTGTTGTCCAAGACACGTTATGAAAGGAAACTTGAATGTTCTCCACCAACTTTTCCACACCTGTTAATTGTACAAAGGAAACGCGGTGCATCTGGAACTATCGGTAATTAATCATCATGAATAGCATTTTCTTATATGCATTGGAGCAAGTGTTTGTAGAAAAATGGTTTGAAGAAATCTAAGCAATATCAATTTACAATATATCAATGTGTAATGACCTTTTTACAAATATACAGAAAACAACTTATTAAATTCAATTTAGGAGCATAGATTTATAGATTGAGACCGTCTGCGGTGAAACAATTTGATGTTAAATGTGTTTCAACACTCTTGTTTAGTCAAACTATTGTACATATTATGGTCGTTATGATCGTTCAATTTGCAAATGCAACCTGTCAATGGGACGAATGCAATTTATGGTTTTCTACCAATTCTTAGACTTTTGTTTACATACTGATTTTCACAACGGATTACCTCCTTTAGCTTGTCAAGATATACTATGGTTTGTCAACAAGGGGTGCTTACTCCTCGAAACAGCTGATCCCATCTATGGTTTGACTTGAGGTTTTCCCTCCTCCTAATTTTGTATTTTTAATGGATTCATGAAAATATTCGCTATTCATTATATTCACTTACATTCAGAAAAGAAGAAAAAAACATCTTATATACATGAATGCTGTCTTATCTGGGTATAGTATGCAAGGTGAAGATAACGACCAGTGATACATAACGCTCAGCTGTTGATTTTGAAATATTGTAATTATTGTCAAAGATATCATTTTTCATCTGGAACTCCTTTATAAAGGTCTGGTTATCTGACACACAGTGACCTTGTTGCAGAAATGCATAGATATATTCAACAAGCAATGTAAATTCTTATACAGTCCAGCGTTAAAAAAAATTAAAATATGATATTATAATTACGTCCCAACGTGTATTTACAAATCACTTGTTTACTTACAATCACTGTCTAGATCTGAAATATAGAAGTAGAAAAATGTCACTAAAATTAAATATCTGGATAAATGGCAATATTTCAATCTGGTACATGATGAGTATGTAAAAGACCTTTATCGGATCAATAATTCATCGTGTCTGTGATGCGATGCTAAATGTATATCTATTTTAGTTATTCTAAAGTTAGGGATCAAAAACATGCCTAATATTGTATTACACGGCTATATCTTCATATTTAACAATCATGTTCACAAATTCAAACATCATTTGGCTTTGGTGAGTACGACATGTTAACAGTCTGACATATTGCTATTATTTTGAATTTGTACGTCGTAAATTGTCGTGCAACTCCTGATCAAACATATTATTCTTATAAATAGACCATGTCACCTTTGTTTTGTGTTGCATTTCCTTTATGCCTGTGAGGACCTGTTACCCTGAGAAAAACGCTCAAGAATGCTAAAATGTCTAATTTCTGAATACGTCATGTATATATATATATATATATATATATATATATATATATATATATATAATCCAAATAGAAAGAGTTGATATCACACAGTCAAAATAATTCAATAAAAAAGCAGGAAAATATACAGTTCCAAAATATATTTAAATCTAGTGATTTAAATATATTTTGGAACTGCATATTTTCCTGCTTTTTTATTGAATTATATATATATATATATATATATATATATATTATGATTTGCCCATTAATCTACCTGATCGATCTCTATCAAAATAACTGATGTTAAATCGTTATGACTTTAGTTTTGTATGTCAATGTTAGCCAACTGGGGAAATAGTCAAACCTGGTACTGAACGAGTTCTGATTGGTTATTTTGTCAATTTAGCCTATATGTATCTTTAATATTCTATTTTTAACGAAATGATAAAATGTGTATTTAAAGCGTTTCATAAGCAGCTCAAAAATAAATGCACAGCTTCACCGTAGACTTGGGTATAACACATATAGAAGCATGACAGTAATTTGCAGTATTGACTGAGTCGATTATAAACAAATTTCATCACGTCTTTAATAAACTATACAATTGATCCCCAGCGTGTTTTTCCATTAGAATATAGTGTTTCGTGTCGACTTGAAAGGTTATCTCAATGTCAATGTTTTATCCAGATATAGAATGCAGTAAGTCACCATATATCATTCGTAAATATCAATATATATTTAGTCTTATATTGATTACACATAAAATGACATGTACATATTTAATGCTAAAAAGGACTCGTAATTTCCCCGGAGAGTTTAATTCTATGATAAAATCACAATGTATTGGATTGGTATCATCATACGTTACATACTTGTACATCTATGTATTAGTTATTTGTCATTTACATCAAAACATCAAATCAATGGCGATGGCAAAGGCCTAACTTTGTAATACTTTGAAATGCGTTGTTCATCTCATGTGAGACTATCGCTCGTCCAAGATTTTTTTCCCCTAGAAGCTTGTATAAGCATATGAAATGAACTAAAATGACCAATGACACGAAAAATATTGAACTGTCAAATTTTCGGGACGACCTTTTCCTTCTTCAGGACGATAAAATATTTATATGGAAATGAAAACTTAATAAAATACTAAGGCTAAACTACAAAATTTGATAACAAACACAACGTGTATATATTGAAATGATCGAATGTATAATGGTACAATACAAAAGTCTAATTAGAACGAGCGTATGTATGTTCTAGATTTTTTCTGACCTTCATCGCATTTATCGCCTCGAGCTCCGACGTCACATCCGTTCGGACAACTTCCGTTCACGTGATTACATTGTATCCCATCGCTACAGTTACCACAGTTCTGTTTACACTCCAGGCCGTATTTCTTATTATCACAGACTGTAAGACACAGTAAATCATGTTGGAAATCTAAACTAGTATTATGTGTAATTATAAGATACACATGTATATTATGTTATACCTACACTGAGAACCTGTAATAGTCAATAGTTACAATCAATTTACAATAACATCAAATTCTGACTGAGGAAAATATCATAATTGTAAGCAAGTAAATCATTTACATTAGTGGCATGTGTAGATATACATATATGTACATGTATGGATATCAAAATTAATTTACATCAGAACAATTAAACGTAACGATTTTTTTGGGTTCCAAAATCTTAAGATATGTATTTATATATTGTGTATGCATAACGTTTTATTACATATACGGTTTTTTTCTCGATGAATATAATATATTTTGAAATATCGGAGTTTGTTCCCGACCATTTTCATTACTGTAATCTAAAATTACATTTATATCGAAAATATTGATATTTACTAAACTATAAACAATCTCAAATATAATTTACAATTGAACAATTGCTTTAAAGTTGGTTTTATTTTTGCTATTACTACACATGATACACGTTAGTTCTTGAAACATGTTTAGAAATAAAAATCACAAGACTCACGTTGATCGCAGAAAGACCCTTTATATCCCGGAATACACCCCAGACAGGTTCCAGTCACAATGTCACAGTGTCTCTCCTGACAATTCTGAGGACACGGTATATCACAGTTCTCTCCATAAACGCCTGGTGTTGGACAACCTGCATTTCATCGATGAATTCATTTCGTAAAAGAGTATATGTAATACTTCACGAATATTTTTTTCCAAATCACATTCAATAAAAAATAAATAAAAGAAAAAACAAGTGGCATATGTCAGCGAAATTTATCTAATGCGAAATTCCACACAAAAAGAGTTTATGTATATAGATAAAAGCTCGAATGTATGTAATAAGATACTGATAAGTCAATTCAGTTCATGGGGGTCAATTTTCGAGAATGTTCGAACCTTTACACCTCAAAACATGTGATGTAATTTCTGTACATTTAAACAAAATGTAAATCGTACACTTCATTGTGGTTAGAAATTCGTGAGATAGGATTAAAGATGAAATCCATGAATATTGGTTGGTTGTTCACTGTTTAACGTCCCGCTCAATAATTTTTCTTTAATATGTAGACGCC
Source organism: Ostrea edulis (assembly GCF_947568905.1). NCBI lineage: Eukaryota > Metazoa > Mollusca > Bivalvia > Ostreida > Ostreidae > Ostrea > Ostrea edulis. Next base: position 90,686,919 of record NC_079166.1, on the reverse strand, counting down.
AACATTGCCAGTAAAAGGCTAAAAATGTAGGTCTATGCTCGTCTTCACAGCCTTTAAGCAGGGACATATCTCTATTCATCTGCCGTGACACTGGACATCGTTATTGTGATCTCATCCAAATGACCACCCTGTATAGTCGCCTCTTACTACAAACAAGGGGTACTGAGGATCTATCACTACCCGGGTCCTTACGGGACCACGATAATTGAGTCCCACAAAATATAATGATTCAACAGTTCTCCAAGGTGTATCAGAAAACGTTTATTTATTCCTTCTGATGAAAAGAAATATTATAATAAACCTAAAGGAATGTATGATGTACAAATGGATATTAATAGAATGTTTTTTTTTAATATAAAAATTCAGGAAAATCAGCAACACGCGATTTTACAATACGTTAGTGTTTGCATTGATTAAATAAGTATAACTGTCTCCCATTTTCCAACCCCAATGAAAATATGGATATGTACAAATTGACTAAAACGTTTGAGAAAACTAGCAGTACGAGAGAATGAAAGCGTTATCATATCCACAGGTGCGGCCTTTTCGATGGGATCACAAAATCCATGATCCCGTGTCACAAGAGGAAAATCCCTTTTGCTCAAACGCGGTAGGCCTAAATTGTTCAGCCCTTCACCGGCAGTAGTGACGTCTCCATATGAGTGAGCGGGACGTTAAACAATATACAACCAACCAAGTAACCAAAACAGTGAAATGCATAACTTATGTTTACCGTAAACTTCAAATTCACAGAGCTCGTTGTGTGCGGACGAAGAATATTCAGGAGGATAAGTGACGCCTTGGAGTCTCTCGATGTAATAAATGACGTAACGTCCATGATTTAGACATGTTATGTTTGTCGGGTTCGGTATTGTGGCTCTGGTGTACACCGTGTCTTTAAAACACAGTACCCCGTCATCTTTATTAGTTGTGTTCGATATATATACCGAGAAACCAAGGAATCGAGTGGTGTACGCATTATCGAAATCTGAAAAATATTTAAAATAAACCAAGTATGAAGGGTGAAAAATTAGACTTTATAATTTAGGATATCAAAGTGTCTCCTCTAAACTAGAGATGGCGCGTTTTATGTAGGATGTACATGTATCTTTCAAAGTCTTTTAATACACTGAAGAAGAAAAACAAGGTTTATAAATAAATCTATGCAGTATAGAAGTTCGTCAATGATGTGTTTTATCCTTTTTAATCTAGCTATGTATCAAAAATTTCAACACACTTTCAATGGTTCCAAAAAGAACATTTGCATTTAAACTAGTTTTTAGTATTTGATCTACCCCGATGACGTGGCAAACTTTTTATAGGGAGTACAGCGTACTGCGAGCTCTAATGACTAAAGCGTGTGAAAAAGTCAGAACTGAAGCTGTACATTGATGTAGAAAAAAAAATGCTACAACCCGTCATCACAAATGGCGGATACCTCACATATTAACATCTCCTTGATATTAAATTACATCGTCAACTTTCCATATAATACATTATCACCTGCATATGGTGTTTATATCTTTCAACTGATTCGATACGCAAGAGATTGTTCTGCTTATGGTCAGTTTTTGAATCGAAGCAGGCTACTGACAAACAAGTTGATGGTGCAGTCTCATGTAAAGTCAGCATTTCGCAAATTTTATGGTCATTTTAACGCTCACGGTGGGTATGACCGGTTGACAGGAGATGCTTACTCCTCCTATGTACCTGCTCCCACCTCTGGTATATACAGGGGTTCGTGTTTGCCGAACTCTCTATTTTGTATTGCTTATAGGAGTTATGAGATTGATTTCACCTTTCCTGTATGAACTTACGTCGATCATCTCATTCTAGCCTTGCCATCTCCTATATAATGCAGTGCCTCTCATTAGGCAGGTGGGTACTGTCGCAAAACAATAGATATGTGTTGTTTGGACGTCGCACCTTGTAATACAAATGAAGCAGTGCCGGACCTTTAGAAGTTGAAAGGTGAATTAAGCATGCGCGCATATTATGACGATGAAAATGGATGTACATGACTGTATTCTCTAAATCTTAACTTTCTCCGCCGATGTTCTTTTGCTGAAATGCTACACATGCCGACAATTTCCCACTTCCGATGCTGAAATGAGGGATCTTTATTTCGTATTTGTTGCTTTTTGAAGTGAAAGAATGGATTTTTGTGATTTTCAACGATTCATGAAATGTTCATCATGAATTGACCCTCCTTCCTTTTATTTGTATCGCGAATTATATGATCTTTATAACAATATATAGTTTCCCAATGCAACCCATCATTGGTTCAAATGCTGTCTTACAAGTTTGATACTCGATATATTGCCAACTTTTGATTAAAACGAATTGGGCGATAAAGAGGGGTGACAATATAACGAATTCCCCATTGCCGACCGAGCAATCGAAAGAAATTCAATACCATAAAGTTATCTTGTTTCTATTCTGTATAAACGTTAATTATCTTGAGTTCAATTCTGCAATTAGTAATAATTAAACCGGCCACCTGAACACCTTGTCCAGCCTGTCATATTTCATTGCACCTCTATCAAAGTACAGTTGTGTGATTGCTGATGGTGTTAGGCCATTGACATTATTATCGAGGGTAAACCCTATACAATTTAACCATTTGTTTGTGAAAATCAGCGGTATATCGCATTATGCGGGGTTGGCATTATAACGGGGTGTTAACATGAGAGGAAATCCGTTCTTTAGGATTGTCAGGCAATAAGCGTGGTGGCATTATAACGGGGGCAATATATTGAGGGAGCACGTGCACTTTACCTAATTTCCCAGTATTCCAGGCGCGGGTTCGAATCCCACTCGCGCTGGTAAGTGAGAAAGTTTCCCAGTTTACTTTCAGAAGGTCGGTGGTCTCTTCCCAGATACATTGTATCTGCCTTCTCTCTTCCACCAATAAAAAACTGGGCACCACCAGATAAATGAAAAATTGTTGAGTGTGTCGGAAAATATCAATCAATCAATTTAAGTATAGATGCCAGTAGCTGCAATAATGTAGCCCTGTCTGATTTTTTATTATTATTATTATTTTTATCTATTTTTAGGGAGAGGGCTACAACTCCTTAGGATCTCCGTAATGGTGCAAATGCGGCAGTGATTCACTCCCGCAACATTTGCTCTCATTCTAAACATTTCCTGACTTTCTTTACGTAAATATAATGATATTCTATGTTTCTTAGTCAATATATAAATTTAAAACCTGCAACTAAAGATTTGTGTGACTCTATTCTACCGTTTTCAACAATTTCGATAAATTTCAATTTCTCGATTCATATTTGTGCGCCATGTTTGATGTACTGAAGTTTCAACTTCCGATTGTCAAGTCATTTGCATATGCCATATAAGGTAGTATTTACACCAATGGACAAGTATGGAGGCGAAAGCTATTTCGTCGGTATTGAAAAGGTTTGAATTTAATATCAAGTTAAAAACCGAACAGCAGAGTGTAAATTCTTTCTGCAACAATATGATTTTTTTTTTTTTTTTTTTTTTTTTTTGTCAAAGTGACTCGAGTAACTACATTTTCGCGCTGATTGTCAATGTTTAGGTTTTTCATTAGATCCACCTACGAGATCTCGCGATAACAAGCATGGCGGAGCAGACAAAGAATTTTGCATGTTGTACATTATATTTAATGAAAAACACCTTTATTAGACATGCACGACCACAAAGTTGGTACTCCTTTTGGTGTAAACAACATTTGGGACTAATACACAGAGTTTATTATCGGTTATTCATAAAATTATTTTGCACCATTACGGAGATCCTATGGAATTATAGCCATATCCCGAAAACGTCAGAATAAAAAAAAATTGGATAGGGCTACTGACTCCTGGGTCGAGGCCCCTGCTGGTGGACTGTTAGTCCCCGAGGGTCTCTACAGCCCAGTAGCTAAGTACTTCGTTACTAGCTTGAAAATACGGATGTATATTTAATTGCTGTTATAAAATTTAGAAATTCATTTCAAAATTAAGGATTATCTCCCTCATGCATAGCTCTTATCCTTGGACGAATTTGGCTCCACTTTTTGGCACGCTGTTTTTGGCTATATTTAGCTCTAAAACTTCATAGTTATTTCGGATTTCAAACATTTCGGTTGAGCATCACTGAAGAGACATTATTTGTCGAAATGCGCATGTGGTGCATCAAAATTGGTACCGTATATAAGTTTTACATTATTGCAGCTAAGATACCAGTATCGCCGTATCTGACATTTGCACTGACGTCATGAGGTCTCCAAAAGGGATATCTACAAAGTGTTTTAAGGATTTCTGAAAAAGAACATTTATTTTAATATGATGCCTCAGGTTTAGATGTAGAACGTTCACCCCGCATGCGGAAGGTCAGGGTTCGAATCCAGGCCGCGACAGACCTAAATCGTTCAAAAGAGGTAGTGACAGTTCCATCGCCAAACGCTCGTCATCAGGTGTGAATATCACGTGTCATCGGAGATGATCTTAAGGTATTCAATGTGTAATGACCATATTTCATATCTAATAAATGGATGGTGGAATATTTGTAATCATGGTATCATTTTGAAGGGTTCATCAAATAAAAATAACCCACGGTAGGAATTTTCTAAATTTTGTTTACTGCTTGATATATTTCACCTAGAATTTAACATTGAAGTATATGGGAAAAGCATCTTTTATTACAATATTTTAAAAACAAATTATATATTCATACTAATCTCTTGGTAGAAAGTTACATACACTTTCTTTTTATGAAAATATGAAATAAAATTAATCATTGACCATACACATTTTTAGAAAATTAGATTTTTCTTATTTTTACAAAGGGCAGACAACTCTTCCAAAAAGTCTTAAGTGCAAAAAGGTCAGCTTCTAATCATTTACCAGTCATCTGAATTTCATCCGCTTCACTTCCATCATTATTTAACAATAAAGTTTTATGTTGATCTAAATCCTTCAAAATTGTTCATTATCCTTTCATTATACATGGAATACCTTAAAAACGGATATCCCGTATCACAGTAGTTGTGGCACGCTAAAGAACCCTCACTGTTCAATGGCCGTAAGCGCCAAACACAGGTCTTGATGACGTCTCCATATGAGAGAAGAATTCTCGAGAGGGACGTTAAACAAGATACAATCAATCAATAAAAACAGCGGTTAGTGAATATATATTCGAACCTTCAGCTAAAATAAACATTGATATTTGAATGGAGGCGTAATTGCCGTATGGAATCACCCGATGGTTATGGTGTGGAATTGCGGTGTGTGCGTGTGGAAGTGGAGGAGGGGGGGGGGGGGGGGTTACGCATATTGACTTATCCAATGAGATTCTCTTTGTAAAATATTATGTAGATAAATTTGTCTGTGCCGGGAAGTATTTATTTTTCTTCTTCGCTGTTCGTTCTATTCATTCTTTCATAATATTTTTCATGTGTAAGTGTCTAAAGTGGGAACGTGTTTTAAAGCCATGCCAGCGTGCTGTAATCATTTCACAATCCATAATAGTCACAATTATACTCGATATTGGCCATTGCCTTAGATTCTTTATCTATGAATAAGGTTAATATCCGAGTACCTCTCCTAAAACGTGGTTGACGAGGGAGAATAATTTCCTTAGTGTATCAATTTAAAATACCAATGCAATGAATACAATTTTCAATTTTGTTGCACATGAGTGTGCATGACATACAGGAGAGATCGTTTTGAGTTGTAAATCTGTACATTAGCTATGTGTTCGAACAGAGGTCAATGATGGGTCACTGTTAAAAATATATTCTGCGTTGGTCAGCTTCTCAACAAATGGCCAGCACGGTTTATATCCAATGAAATGATTTTGACCTAAGGTTAACTATATGTATAAATTATGTACAATAGGTGGTGAGCTGTAAAAATGAAAAAAAAAACGTATATGAACACGAACAGGAAATAGCCAATGTTAGATCAGGTCAAGAGGTCAATGGTTCGAATGCATCAATAATCTAAAAATAAAATGTAACAATATACAAGAACTGTCAGGTAAATCTGAATGTGCAATGAATGAATTGAAAGTTTCGAATGAAATTATTAAATTGCTTTCAATTATAAATTAAAGATTTATGTTAACGGTGCATATTTTTGAGACGTTACAAAAAAAGAATTTTGAAAACAGATCAGAGATGCGATCGTGTATATAGAACCCGCTTCTGTGGAAAGTTAGTCGGTGGTATTTGTACCTGGCTAACTCTCGCTCTTTCTCTCTCTCTCTCTCTCTCTCTCTCTCTCTCTCTCTCTCTGTATATATATATCAGGGTATCTTATTAATGTGGTATTATCTTTTAGGGGTATATTGCATTATATTCTGTTACTAATAAATCGGCGAACCTGAAACAATTTCAAATATAAAACTACACGACCACTAAATCAACAACAGTTGCATACAATATTTATGAAAGATGTCGAAGGTTATCGAGAGAGAAAAATATGAATTGTCTTACAGCAAACTCATTATTTCCTTAATTAGGAAGCAGCATTATGGTAACAGCGATTTTTTATGCACATCATGCATGTAGTGTACTGTAGATGTATATACGCCATCTGGAGTAAACTAGGAACGCTGTAACTGTTTAGCAACCAATATGATCACTACCAGTATACTATGTTAATAAACACAGTTCTAAAACCAGACATGTACATGACATACTGGCTTTCTATATTGTTTTAGTAGCCTATATTTTGAAGACAGACTAACAAAGAACAAGAGCCACGAATACCCAAATATGACCCTGTAATTTTGAGTAAAATAAAGTATCTTCATTCCAAAATTCCATCATGGTATGACTTTCTTCTTTATAAATCCAGTGGGTTTTAATTTTTCGCGAAAATGCACGCATATTGAAATTACAACATGCGGAACCGATAACAGTTGTGTTATTTTTGTAAAAGTTGATAATTTCCAACAATATGCACCAAAATGCGCCAGGCCTCGATCCAATAAATATTAATGAATTGTAAATTAGTATATTAAATATTGCATAGAAGTTGAGAGTTGTTGTTTTTTTTTTTTTTTTTTTGGATCGAGGCCTGGGGGATATGTGAATTTTTACTTTTCATGTTCTGCAAATAACCGGAATTTCACATTCCATGCATGAAATCTGAATATTTTTCAATCTCTATAGGTTTAATACAAATTGTAATATTTAAATATTATAGTTGGGGATTGCTCCATTGTCTTTTTACGAAAGCAGAGATTATTCAAAGTTAATAAAATATGATTATTTCAAACAATATTATTAAAATAAAATCGGAGCCGCGCCATCGTCGGAATCGGGCTATGTACATTGATCGATTTTGCCCCAAAATTTCAAATAGATTATGTGCTCAATTTATGAACCTGGATATATATGCAACCATGTTAGGAATAGTTACAAAAACCTTGCACTAGTTAAATAGTTTTAGGAATTTGAACAAACAATTACGAAGTTAAGTCCTCCAATCCACTCCAGATGAGATCCACCCATCGTCTGCGCCTTTACTTCCACACATTTTCTTTCTACGCTATCACACTGTATATATATTTTAATTATCTGAAGATCGTTGAATTTAATGAATATCTGGCTTCACATGATTCATCTCCTTACATTCAGTTTTCTTGGCACTGATGAACATGATGAAATCGTTATCCCAGTACACAAAAAAAAAAAAGACTTGGAGTTGGATGGCTAACTCGATAAGTTACGTAGATGTGAAGATATAGATCTAATAATAAATAGATTTCTAAAGTTATCATACAAACTATGGGTAACATACAAACATTAGGCGTCCACATAACATTACAAAGGATAAACTGTAAGCTACAAGTCTCTGAGCTACAACATTCGTTCGGTTGTTTACATGCCAACCGATTTGGACATACATGTACGTCATCGGGTACCGTTATATTTCGACACACAGGTATTCCGGTCCATTGCATATTTCATTCAAAAGAAATCAATATATAGAAATTCATACATGTACAAATATGAATACGAAAAATATATCTAGTAATATGGATCTTGTTTTGCTAGTAAATGAAATTCATTGACAGAGTTACATTACTAGATCTAATTAGCAAAATACAAGGCAGTTAATAAAACAAGAGGCCCAAGGGCCTAGAATCGCTCTTCTGATAAATTGTACAACCCCACCATTTCTATTCTTAGCCTCTTAGTATTCTAAATCTTTAGTTAAATCCTAAGAATTCAAAAAAAGTAGGTCAATGTGACCTACTTTTTGGTTTACACATTTTGAGAAACCAAGAAATATCAACTGACAAAGTTTGATGATTTTAAGCCAACTAGTATCTGAATATTGAAATATAGCTGTCAAATTCCAATCGTAGGTCATGGTGACCTACTTTTTGGTCAGCGAACTCCGAACATGCAAGACCCATCAACTGACAAAGTTTGATGACTGTAGGTCAAATAGTATCTGAAATATATAAATATAGCCGTCAAATTCCAAAAGTAGGTCAAGGTGACCTACCTTTTCGTCAACACCCTTCAAACATGCAAGACCCAACAACTGACAAAGTTTGATGACTGTAGGTCAAATAGTATCTGAATTATATAAATATAGCCGTCCAATTCCAAAAGTAGGTCAAGGTGACCTACTTTTTGGTCGACACCCTTTGAACATGCAAGACGCATCAACTGACTAAGTTTGATGTTTGTAGCTCAAATAGTATCTGAAATATATAAATATAGCCGTCCAATTCCAAAAGTAGGTCAAGTTGACCTACTTTTTGGTTGAAACCCTTCAAACATGCAAGACCCAGCAACTGACAAAGTCTGATGACTGTAGGTCAAATAGTATCTGAAATATATAAATATAGCCGTCCAATTCCAAAAGTATGTCAAGGTGACCTACTTTTTGGTCGAAACCCTTCGAACATGCAAGACCCATCAACTGACAAAGTTTGATGACTGTAGGTCAATTAGTGACTGAAATATATAAATATAACTGTCAAATGCCAAAAGTAGGTCACAGTGACCTACTTTTTGGTCGATACACTTCGAAGACTCAAGATGCATCAACTGACAAAGTTTGATGATTGTAGGTCAAATAGTGTCTGAAATATAGTAATTTAGCTCTCAAATACCAAAAGTAGGTCACGGTGACCTACTTTTTGGTCGACACAAACCGAAGACTGAAGACGCATCAACTGACAAAGTTTGATGATCCTAGGTTTTACAGTGCCCAAAATATGCATCTAAAATTGAAAATGTGAAATTTGAATATCTGCAAAATTCAAAAAGTAGGTCACTGTGACCTACTTTTTTTATAAATATGTTTCAAGGCCTCAAGATGCATCAACTTACAAGATTTGATGATTCTAAACCTCTCGGTATTTGAAATAATAACTTAAAATATATCTATAAATGATAAGCCATAAAATTCAGAAAGTAGGTCGCGGTGACCTATTTTTCAGTTGACGCATTTTAAGGTCCCATGATCCACCAACTGACAAGTTTTGATGATCATAGGCTTCAAAGTGTTCAAGATATGCATCAAAATTAATTTTAAGATAAATACCTGCAAAATTCAAAAAGTAAGTCACCGTGACCTACTTTTGAGACAACTTGACACAAGGTCCTAAGATGCATCAACTTTCAAAATTTGATGATCCTAGTCCTTATAATGACTAAAATATCAAAGATTTAAGGAAATATAAATTTAGGTCAACTTTGAAGTGACCTTGAGACCACGCCCTTTGCCCCAGGGTAATGCCTTGAACAATTTTTAATCTACAACATATCCTCATTCTTATGTGTAAGTTTGGTGATAATCTGCCCACTGGTTCTTGAGAAGAAGATTTTTTAGCAACCACTACTTTTGTTTGTATTTTCCTGATTATCTCCCCTTGTTAAAGGGTCACATCCCTCTATTTAGTATGTATGAAAGCCCTTGGGCCAATGATACCCTGTAACAAATTTGAAAAAAATTGGCCAAGGGGTTCTTGAGTTATAGCCCTTTTTCTAAAAAGTTTACGCACTTCGCACACCGCACACCGCACAAATGGCCATAGCATTAGCTCTTTGAGCCTTTGGCTCAGAAGAGCTAAAAAGGGATAATAATACTAAATAATTCGTAAATGAAAAACAAGAGTAAAAAGAATGTTACCGAAAATAGTGTATATTTAATTGTTTCAATTATGTTTATCATTTAAAATTCAGTCTCGTCAGCAAATATGCAAAATCATAACTCTTATAACAAAATTAAAAAATGACAAATGGAGAAAAAAGATATTAATACTGATTAAAATAGAAGTGAACATATAAATGGCACTCGTTCCTAAAGTAAAAGTTGATGCATGTATTCTTAAATTTTTTTTTACCCAATATGATTAAGCAAAATATTACTAGGCATTATAAAAGGAAGAATTGAACACATTATTAACCACACTTTAGTTTGAGTATTTATAATATGGAGAAAGTGTCTGATAATGGAAAAGGGTTTCCATCATGCATTTTATGTAAGAAAAGAACTAAACCTAATGCCAATAATAAATGTGAAAGTGTTAAAATAAGCAAATTTTCATGGTGGGTGCCAAACTACAAATGTGTTAATTCACCGTGAAGTTAACCTCTTGATTGATAAAATTCTTATTTCTATTTATGTGAAAATTACGTTCTACTGGTAACCCCGCTTAATTTCGTTTGCACAGTGACACTTTACCAAAGATATGGGTGGAGGGAGTTTGATTCTATTACGTAACAGTATCAAAATAAGATTTTTTTTAAATAAATGAATTAAATTTCATAAATGTTATGGAATTACATGTATAATGATGATAAGGGATTTTGAAATACACACAGGTTTATATCATTGTAATAAATGATCCGGATAGGAAACTAAATAAATAATATTAAATGAATGGAACATATTTTACCTGATTATGAGATCACGTGAAAAATGTTCTCAGCCAAATGTGAAATAAATTATCTCCATATGACTAAACTAAATGTTCTTGTGTTATTCTGTACATGCACGGTTACTTTTGTAACAGTTTCCCTATTAGCCCCCCCCCCCCCCCCCCCCCCCCACCACCACCACCACACACACACACACACACCATAAATGTAAGTATGGCAAAACACAAAATTTTATGCAACAATTGAAATGGGTGTGCAAAAAATACAAGTGTGAAACATAGGATTAAAATGTTTACTCACTGTCCAAAGTTATACATGTAGCAACAAGTGTCTTAAGGATGTACGGGACTGACGATTTTGAAATTACCGCGCAACTCCGAATGACGTAAATAAATCCTATGTCGTTCGCATCTCCTATTTGATTCTGAGTGTATGTTAGATAATATCTACAATGCAATTAATTCTATAGATATATTTTACATAAACTATGATAAAAATATTATTATATTCGAAATAAAAACAAATCGCGTAAATTTTACGACTTTAATTACTTTTCGGCAATGTAAACATAGTGAGACTTTTGAAACATTGAAATGCAGGGGAAACGCGGATTTCAGTCAGCTAAAGCGATCCAGCGTTACATCAAGGTTTTTTGACCCACAGAAGACGATGGAAAGCTGCCTCACCAAGACATCAGACGCTGGATCATCTATATTTGCAATCGCAGACGCAAGACATGTGTTCAGGTTTGTCAATCACTGTTAACAGGTTAATAAATTAATGCCGAGTACGCACGTACGTCAAATAAGAAGAAAACAAAATTGTTCAAGTGCAAATCTTCCCAAAAATTCCATGAAAATCGATGCTTGAAAACAATATTGAAATAGGGTATGAATTCACCGGCGCTTATTAAATTGTCAATGTCAGCTGATTGTTCATAGACTTTGAAGATCTAGATCAACCTAAATTATTTAGCCAAACATGCAAAGTGTATGATACAAGCATCTGCATCTGAGTATGAATATGTTAAAGTATTTGTCAAGTTTTAATATACATCTCTATAAATTTAAATATCTATTGGAGGAGGGGTCATATAAAGCTAGGATATACACAATAGATCAGTGGTGGATCTTTGGTTTTACATAAATTGATGAGTAAGATTTTTTCTTCCTTTAATAGTTGATGTTTGGAGTACAGAAAACAGAGACAGGACACTATAAAAATCTACCACCACATACAAATTATACAAACCCAGTGACATGCTTTGATTTATTTTCACTTTGTGCAAAATATACAGCATAATGTCATAAATGGGTCAACTTTTATTTATTTTACTATATAATTGATTTTGAAATAATTTTCATCCACTTATTAAGATTCAATTCATAGTAACCTTTACACCACTAACAGCACAAATATCTCCAGTATCTTGTGTCAGTGTCTTATTTTTTCCCGGAACATTGCAGCCATACACATATTATATGATTGTGTTCCACTCTTACAAAGGAATATAAGGAAATGGAATGATAAATTTCATTAATCATGCATGTTTTCTGCATCTAATGTTGCTAAAAGTTTTTGAAATCATGAATAGAATTTATGTCCAGATCAAATGTTTTTTGATAAATGGTTTAGATTTCATAAAAATGAGTTTAGAATTATGATTTAAACAAAGGTTATTTTTCAATGAGTTATAGGCCTAGCGTAAGATGTGAAAGTTGACTCATTCATGACAGTATGCTGCAATTCTATGCCAGCATGAATGTGTTGAACAACAAAAAGAATATGAATTGTCACTCAGCTTCCTTAGGCCCCAATATTAACACTTCATGTAAATAGCCAAGGTTCATTGATGTATCAGTATTGTTTTTCAGTTCAGTAATTCAAATACCCCCCCCCCCCCCCACCCCTCCCCCCCCCCCCCCCCCCCCCCCCCCCCCCCCCCCGAGTAACAAAAAAAGTAATTTTATTACAAAGGAATAGTAATACACTAATTGATAGCTGACTACAATAAAATCGTAAGGTAACCATGGCCCTTTTCGATCATGCAGGAAGATGGATGCTAGGTATTTTCTGCCAATTAAGTTTAAATTCAGCCCAACAATTTCAACACTATGACACTACTATTATACATGTACAACACTAAATATTTTTTTTAACAAGATGCTTCATTAAAGAAATTTATTTAACATTATTAGTTTTCTATTCACCTAATGTATTATCTAGTTTCTTCGGGCCAAAGTGTCCACTATTAAATGTCAGCTAGACCATGTAGACAGATTCAATGATGAAATCTAGTTGTATTCACCTGTTTTGTGTTACACATACCATGTGAGAGTAAAATATAATTGTTCTATATCTATTTCATGTAAACAATATTTGGGAATTGTCAAGCTAGCTGGATAAGTTTGCTGCAAGGCATTTGATATCATGATATCATATTGACGTGCTTGTTTTTAAAATATATATGCAAATTAAAGATTGCCCAAGTCCTATAATGAAAAAATGACAAGCATGGTATTATGATAAATATGTACGTTTTTGTTATATGCATAATTTTGCAAGGAACTCTAGTTTTTTTTAAATGCATACATACCTACATGTATATACTGCCCACCATGAATAAGTATACACTCACCAAAATAAGTTACTTGTGCATAAAAAAGAAACATGGGTTACATCATAGATACAGATATTTTGATGCAAATACATAACTCTTGCAAATAAATATATAATGGTAGGCTTTTAACTTTTCATATCCTTCTGGTCTTTTTCTTAAAATACTTGATTTTTTGAATTCTCTAAATAAGAGATATTATGTAAAATTTAAATTGAAACAATTTCGAACTATTTACTAATACAGTGTTTTCCATTCATTTCATTTGAACAGGCCCATTTAGAATTGTAGCAGGCCGGGGGGGGTATGGGGGGATCCCCCCCCCCCCCCCATGAAATTTTGGAAAATTAGACGCAAAATCCTGCATTCTGAGGCATTTCAGGGGGCAAAATGACCCTTGTTCATATGCCACTTTTTAACCTACATTTTTAAATATATACCAAAGGGTTGAACATTTTTACCTCAGACAAGTTAATCACAGTGGTGTGAAACACACACCTTTCCGATGTTTTGACTGGAAGAAATCATGTAATGTATTCGTTCGACGCTTCATTATTTTTCACTGCCATGTGCTTCTCACGCGCAAGGTGAGATTTTAAAATATCGTCCAATCAAAATCGCTGTTTCAAAAAGCTCTCGATAAAAACATAAACAAGGAAGAAATATGAAAGATATTTATAGCCAACCAATTGCTATTGCATACATTCTTTGCAAAGATCGATCGTGTAAATCAACATCACTGAAATTGACAACATATTATTTTTTGATTTTTTTATATTTCAACCGGCCAGAAAATCGTTTGAAACGGTCAATTTGGCCGGCGGCCGGTTCTTAGGGAAAACACTGTATACTATTGGCTATCATTAAGGTACAATGTATCTAGGTTTATATAATTGCACCTGTCAATAAGTTAGTCCTAATACTAAATGCAGTTTGGGTAATTTGAGAGGAATTCTTAAATCATTTAACACGTTAAGGGGCGATGGCGAAATCAAAAGTTCAATGTCTGACAAAAAACTAAATTCACATCAAAATCGGTACCGTATACGTTTTACATAGTTTTCACGAAATCACACCCCACTCCCCTTAAATCTAAATATTATGAATGTTGAAACTAATCGATTAACAAGTAAAAACATGCGAGTATAAATAATACTGTTATACTTTTACTTCTGTTTATTCACAAATTAAAGTGTACATTTAAAATATTTAATGTTCATTACCGGTAAAATGTAATATATTATTATGTGGTTTTTAACAGCCACTTGTCTTTTTTCCACTAAAGTGAAATCGATGTTGGATGACAAACTTATTTGAGTTTTTACTCCCCCTGAGGCCCCCTAACTATTTGAATTTAATTTTTTTTCCTGACATTGGTCTTTTGATTTCGCCCCTAAACATGATGGACACTCAACAACCATGGATCAAATTCTGTATGTTGACTCTGCCATTGACCCAATAACCAGAAAACTTACTACTAAATTTATACTTAGTAATAAGTTTTTATACAGGACCCTGCATACAAAATAACCTCTAAAGTAATAATCTTGAATACTTATGATATTCATTGTAAAATTTAATATTGTTTACTTATTCTATTAATATATATCATAGGGGTACATACTTCATTACGATTTTATGTCTTATAACTAAACAATAGTAATTTGTCTGCATGTGCATGTACGCGCACGTACGTGCATTGCAATTTTGGTACAAAAAAATTGAAAATCAGAATTCACAAGGAATCAACATGAAACCTTGTTAGGATGATAGTATATCATTTTTATATACGCAAAATGATAGTCGTGTTGTCTGCACGTGTGTGCATGCACATGCATCACATTTTTCGTACACGAATTTTGTAATCAGTGTAACTTTTTTGTTGCTCATTCAAATGGTTTGATATTCATATTATAGGTAGATATTGAGATCCTTAACTGATCTGCATTGTCAAAATTACCAATCTGCACGCGCATGCACGTGCGCTTCTTTTTGATTGGATAATACATGTACTAAAACATCTGTAACTCTCTTATTAATGAAGCGAATGGGTTGATATTCACATCATAGGTAGATGATATGTGTATCTATATATTGGTGTAACAAAAAATGCCAACGCAAACGTGCATGCACATGCATCATATTTCAAAAGTTAATTTTTTGAAGGACGATAATGTTTTTGTTTTTCATCAAATTCTTTTGATTTTGAGGTTTTAGGTGTGTCTTGGTACTCCTTACAAATTGGTGTGGTTAAAATTACTGGTCAGCACGTGCACGCACGTGTGCTGATTTCTGATTGGATGATTTTAAAATCACTATAACTTTCTTGTATTTGATGCAAACATTAAGAAATTCTTTCTGTGGGTATATGATAGAAAGGCCTGTACTAGAATGACATGCATTGCTTTCTTTTATTTCTTTGCACTGAAATGACCATAGTAAATCATAGTAAACGTACTACATGTAATTAAAGGCTAAAATAAAATGATTTTTGCTATAGGTTTACAATGACTTTACTTTTCAACTGGTTTGGGGAACATATGTAATGGTCCCAGTTACAATTAGAACTAGTTACAAATGGAATTTTGATTTTACTTTAGATTGCAGAATTTTTATCTTTGATATGATTTTATAAAGAAATGCAACTCATTTTTAGCTCAAGTGAGCATTTCTGATCACCCATTGTCTATCGTCTGACTGTAAACTTTTCACATTTTCGACTTCTTCTCCAGAACCACTTGGCCAATTTCAAACAAACTTGTCAAAAAGCATCCTTGGGTCGAGGCAAGTTAAGTCTGATGAAATGAAGGGTAACACCCTGCTCCAAGGGGAGATAATAGCGAAATAGTAGATATATATTGACAAATTTATAAAAAATTCTCCACAAAAATCCTGTGGGGATCTGTGTTGGAATAGATCCTCAGTACCCTCTTGCTTGTCGCAAGAGGCGACTAAATGGGGCGGTCCTTCGGATGAGACTGCAAAAACCGAGGTCCCGTGTCACAGCAGATGTGGCACGAGATAGATCCCTCCCTGCTCAATGGCCCTAAGCACCGAGCATAGGCCTAAATTTTGCAGCCCTTCACCGGCATGGGTGACATCTCCATATGAGTGAAATATTCTCGAGAGGGACGTAAAACAATATTCAATCAATCAATCTCCAGTACAATACTTCCAGAACAAGCAGGCCAATGTCATGCAATGAAGGGTCATGCTACCTTTAAAGGTATAAAAGAGATAATTACAAAAATAGGGAGGGGTCAATTAAAAATCTTCTCAAGAACTGCTGGGCAAGGAAAGTTCAAATGTTCATGGCAGCTTCCTGACATAGTGCAGATTAAAGTTTGTTGAAACTATGGCTCCTGGGGGGTAGGATAGGGCTACAATAGGGGATCAAAGTTTTATATCTCAATATATAGGGAACAAATCTTTAAAAAGCTCCTTCATAAAGCAATAATTATATATAAATATTTATTATATTTAATATATATATTTATTCAATAGTAAATATATATAATGCTATCCATTTCACGTAATTTTTGGATTTTTTTAATTATTCTGATGTCAACCTTACACGTATATTTTTCACAGGTTTTGAATATAATGTCTCCAGTATGGATATGTTTGACGATTGTTACCATGGAAACGAACTCACAGACCAACATGTATGTCAAAACAGGTGGGGTTTTTTTTTGGTAAATTAAATATAGTGGTACCCATTTCAATCAATTTTAGAGTTTTTAAATTAGTCATACCCTTCCGTTTTTTGGTGGGTTTTTTTACAGGTTTTGAACATGATGTCTCCAGCAAGGATATGTTTGATGATGGTTACCATGGTAACGAACTCACAGACCTATGTCAAAAATTTCATTTTCTGATAGAATAGACATAATGCTATCCATTTCACTTAATTTTAGAATTTTTTAATTATTCTGATGTCAGCCATACACTTCCGGGTTCTCTACAGGTTTTAAATATGATGTCCCCAGCAAGGATATGTTTGATGATGGTTACCATGGTAACGATCTCACAGACCTATGTCAAAAATATCTTTTTCTGATAGAATAGACATAATGCTATCCATTTCACTTAATTTTAGAATTTTTTAATTATTCTGATGTCAGCCATACACTTCCAGGTTCTCTACAGGTTTTAAATATGATGTATCCAGCAAGGATATGTTTGATGATGGTTACCATGGGAACGATCTCACAGACCTATGTCAAAAATGTAATTTTCTGATAGAATAGACATAATGCTATCCATTTCACTCAATTTTAGAATTTTTTAATTATTCTCATGTCAGTCATACCTTTCCATTTTTTGTTTACAGGTTTTGAACATGATGTCTCCAGCAAGGATATGTTTGATGACGGTTACCATGGAAACGAACTCACGGACCTATGTCAAAAATGTCTTTTTCTGATAAAATAAATATAATGCTATCCATTTCATTCAATTTTAGAATTTTTCAATTATTCTGATGTCAACCATACACTTCCGGGTTCTCTACAGGTTCTAGATATGCTGTCTCCAGCAAGGATATGTTTGATGATGGTTACCATGGTAACGAACTCAAAGACCTATTTAGAAATGAATTTTTCTGTTAAATTAAAACTAATGCTAATTACTTGTTTCACTTTAGGAATTTTTTCACTGCTCTGATGTCAGTTCCATACCCCCTTTTAGACAAATAGTAAATTTCAGTCAATTATAATGTCTCCAGCAAGGGTATCTTTGATGTTCGTTACCATGGAAACGAACTCACGAACCTATCTAAAAAATGTCTTTTTTCGATAAAATGAGTACAATACTATCTATTTCACTCATTTTTAGGATTTTTTAATTACTCTGATGTCAGTCCCATACATCCTTAAATAACAACACTGCTGTCCGAAGTCTGGCTGTCATTGTTTACGGCGTGTTTACATGTACATGTGGGGTAATAATAACACCCCCCCCCCCCCCAAATGATAAAACACACACACACCCAATAAATCCGCAAATTCACTTTGATACCTAGAAAACTTTCACGTAAAAGTGCATGAAACGTTGTAAAATTGTGACGTTACGTTGCAAAATTGTGACGTCAATAAAAATCTGGCCAAAAAAAATGGGTACTTTGAACGTCAATAACTAAAAAAGATTGAAATGATATCGGAAAAAGGATAACATATTTGAAAAATAGATTTTCTTAGCTTCTGTCCCCGAGAATAATATCAAGTTCTGACTAAGGGCCATTTCTGGCTATCCGTGGCTCTTGTTCTTTACATGAAACATAATGAGTAAATATGATCTTCATATAGCTTGATTTTTAATCAGAAGCATTAATAGATATCCGTCATGCAGATTAATTGCTATAAGATAATTTTAAATTGACTGTGGACAGCAACACACTACGCGTACTGTAGATAGAGGAGACACACATCTCAATCCGCCTTGTATCAAATCATTCATACAAATTACCCCAGGCCACATTGTCCGTCCTGTAGTATATAGTTATGTGATGTATACTGAGGACACCTCCTAGATCCACCCACCACCTGGCTGTTCGTTTCGCAATTCCCGATATCGTACACTGTCCTCCAGCAGCAGAATAGTCTGATTTTAATCCGTCCACCGCTTTATCAGCTCCCCATCTAAAGGAAGAATATGGATACAGCTGCTGTGCAAGTTTTCCTAAAGCAATGTTGTCTGAAAAGAATATATAATTAAGATGATGTAAAACTTATACGGTACCAATTTTGATGCACCAGATGCGCATTTCGACAAATAATGTCTCTTCAGTGATGCTCAACCGAAATGTTTGAAATCCGAAATAACTATGAAGTTTTAGAGCTTAAGGAGAGAGAGAGAGAGAGAGAGAGAGAGAGAGAGAGAGAGAGAGAGAGAATAAATAAAAGAAGAGACAATTACGTTGTATCGCTTACCTTGGTAGCGACAGTGTTTGAACTATTATTTGAATGTTAAAATCTTATTTCGAACTCATGATGACCCCCAGATTCATAGATAAATAAAAGAAGAGAAAATTACGTATTTGTTTTGTTTTTAACGGAGAAAACGAACAACCAAGATCATTTACACTAAATTTTCAAATTTAAATTGTTTGAGCAAAGGGCAATTGCAAACTTCCATATAATTAACAGGAGGCCGTGAAAGAAATCAAAACAGAAATAATGATTTATTAATGATTCTTAAAATGAAAACTAACAATATGTGATAACAATTAATTGTCATACACGCAACCTCTTGATGGCATTGCAATAAACCAGCAATTTAGCATATTTCATTCATATTCTGATTTAAATCTATATATGCATGTCTAAAAACTGATACTTTAATTAAGATATCAATATCATGTGTCCATATACAGTCATGGGACATAATTATTCGCCACCCTGTGCGCAAATGGCGTTGTATTTGCGATTAGGAACCGAAAATAGACCCCCGTGCTATAAATAGACAACAAATTTCCCCTTCATATTTTTACAACAGGGTCAAGCTACTAAAATTGATGACGTGTACACATACATTTTTTCGTCTGCTATTGATCATAAACTTAGTAAACATTGTTGATTGAAATGGGTCGTAAAGGGAAAGAGCTGAGCATTGAAGTCAGAAATCTCGTAGTTAATTCACACAAAGTGAACGGAAATGTTTCTAACTTATCAAAGACTTTAGGAATACCCAGATCTACCGTGCGAAGTGTTATTAAGAAATTCAAACAGCATTCTGATGTGAAAAATCGCACGGGAAGGGGCCGTAAGTGTCTATTCACGCAGAGGGATTCTAACAAACTTTCAAGGGTCATCAAAGAAAATCGGAGACGTACTTACAAAGACATAACAGGCATTATTAATGAAAATAGGAATCATCAATTTTGTACAAAAACTGTTGAAAGAAAAATAAAAAAATTAGGATATGTACGGAGGGTTGCAAAGAAGAAAGTGGCAGTTCGTGAAGTGAATAAAAAAGAACGTGTAAAATGGTGCAAGGAGAGGAAAGATTGGACAGTTCAGCAAGAATGGTGTAAATGGATTTTCAGTGATGAGAGTCAGATTGTTATTGGGGATAACAACAAGGTATACGTGTGGCGAAAAGCGGATGAAAAGTATAACCCCCAACTAGCGTGTCCTGCTCCGCGACGAAAGTTAAGTGTTATGATCTGGGGATGCATTTGTTTTCAAGGTATGGGCACTTTGACTGATATCCAAGGTAACATTAATGCTCAAAGATATTTACAAATAATTGATGATAATATATGGCCAGTAATAGCCAGGCATTTCCCGGAGAACAACTACATTTTCATGGACGACAATGCCCCTGTTCATCGAGCCAAAATTATTAAAGATTATGTAGCTGACAACAATATTAATACAACAACATGGCCAGCACAGTCACCAGATTTAAATATAATAGAGAACATATGGTTACATTTGAAAAGAACACTAGAAACCCGTGTCCATTTTATAAACTCTCGACAAGATCTTATAGCGGAAATTCGGACTGTGTGGGAAAACATTCCATTAAACTATGTACAGAACCTTTATAATTCTATACCAGGGCGACTAAAGGAGGTAATCAGGATGAAAGGAAATCTGACCAAATACTGAGGTAAGATTTTAATTCTATCCACAGCAAACAACTTTCAAACTTCACCAAGTGGACGTGCGTTTCATGGCAGCCATTTTGAAAGTGGCGAATAATTATGTCCTATGACTGTACATGTCTGATAATTGATGCTTTAATTAAGGTAAAATTAGTATATGTCTATATACCCCTGGGTCGAGGCCTCTGCTGGTGGACTGTTAGTCCTCGAGGGTTTCTACAGCCCAGTAGCTAAATACTTCTTTACTAGCTTGAAAATACGGACCTATATTTAATTGGTGGAATAAAATTTAGAAAACCATTTCAAAATTAAGGATTATCTCCCTCATGCATAGCTCTTATCCTTAGACAAATTTGACTCCACGCGGGTATGTTAAGGCAGGTCATGCTTCATTTATGCACGTAAACTGCATGCTTTTTAAAATCGGTCTTACACAGAGAGAGGGAGCTACTAACTCTTAAAAACTATTTTGGTTGTTTACATGCGAACATTTTGTATCATAACAACATGGCAAACATGCACTTCCGTATGACGTCATTGCATGACTGTTATAAATAGATCGTGGAGGTACCTTAATAGAAAATGTAAAAGTAACACATTATCCCAAGATTTAAATATTGGTCTAACTGGCGATAATGACGGTAAAACACCCATAGTATATCAGAATTACTGATACAATTCTACCACTTTCAATAAGAAATAATCATTGAACATTTAAACACGAAACCATCTAGCTCATGTTTTACATTTTCCACTGATGCTATGCAGTTTTCTTTAAAAGTTTTTTTAACAGACAATTCTATCAGTAATTGCCGTGTACATTAGTTTATGACCTTTCAAACGGTGTATAAAAAGTCTCTAAAACTATGTGGCCTAATGTGCTACTTTTGCAGTTTTATTTCAGTCTGTGACAGAGGAAAATCGGATCGACATGCTAAAAGGAATGTTTTCTCCGTTAAACAAAATTGTCAATGAAAGATATCAACATACCTTCTTAATATCAATGAATTCTCAGCGTTTCACATATATATCCCATATATCCCATGTCATATATTTCAAATGCTCCACATTTTGTCGATATTTGCATGACACATATATACAAATTCCTTGCATGTGTCAACGTCACTCGATGTATAGTCATGACGTCATCAGTTTACTTTCATATCGATCAGACAGAAATTACACAACAGCAGTATAGCATTTCGAATTTCGTTGGATCTTAGTAGCTGCATGGTTTATTTTATGCATAATTAAAACTTAAATAAAAAATGAAATCGGAATTTAATATATACTTAGTGATATACTTATTTCAATTATGACGTCATATTGTTTCGCGGATTTTATCCTAGTAAAAATTTTCATAACCTGCCTTAACGTTCCCGCGCAGTTTTGCTGGCAATCTGTTTTCCTCTAAAATAGCTCGTACAAGATTATTGTTTTTTTGGATTTCAAACATTTCGGTTGAGCATCACTCAAGAGACATTATTTGTCGAAATGCGCATCTGGTGCATCAAAAATTGGTAACGTATAAGTTTTACATGTAAAACTTATACGGTACCAATTTTGA
The DNA here is from genome assembly GCF_947568905.1 of Ostrea edulis. NCBI lineage: Eukaryota > Metazoa > Mollusca > Bivalvia > Ostreida > Ostreidae > Ostrea > Ostrea edulis. Next base: position 90,664,247 of record NC_079166.1, on the reverse strand, counting down.
TGCATCAGATAACTAGTATTTCATTGAAGAGATAATTATCATGTGTCTACAGGCATGTTTGATAATCAGTGCTTTGATTAATTGAGATGAAATTATTATGCGTCTATATGTATGAAAGGTGAAGATAACGAACAAGTGATCAATCGCATATCTCCTACAAGCAATACAAAATAGATAGTTGGGCAAAAACGGACCCCTAGACACACCAGAGGTGGGATCAGGTGCCTAAGAGGAGTAAACATCCCCTGTTGACCGGTCACACCCGCCGTGAGCCCTATATCCTGATCAGGTAAACTGAGTTATCCGCAGTCAAAATCAGTGTTCCAAGAATGGCCTAACAATCGGTATGTATGTCTAATAATCAGTGCTTTATTTATATGCATGTCTAAAAATTAGTGCTACCATTATGTGTGTATATGTATGTTAAATAATTAGTGCTTTGATTAAGATATATGTATTATGTGTCAATATGCTTATCTGATAATTAGTGCTTTATTTAAGATATAATTGTCATTTGTCTGTAAACCCCGAGAAAACAAGAAATGCTCACTCCTCATAGGCACGTTGTGTGTCCAGGTGTCCCTGTTTGTCCAACTTTTTATTTTGTATTCTTTATTTGCGTTATGACATTGATGACTGTCCGTTATCTTCACCTTTCACTAAAGACAATGTTGGGTCTTCGCGTTTGCACCCCCGGACTCACATTCCTAAATGTAGGGCGTTTTCCGGAGGCGGAAACCCTGAATATAACCAAATCAATTTGGTCACGATGCGCAAAAGTTGTTAGACATTGAAAAAAATTCTTTTAAATGTAAAACGTGTCTAAGAACCACTGGATAAAACCCCCAGTTTCCGCAAAATTGAAACTGAAATACCAACAACAAAAAAAAGAGGGCCGAAATGTCTTTAGGCCGAAGTGTCTTTGGGCCGAAACGTCCGACTACCTGTGGGAACAGATGACACATAGTCGGACTACTCGTAGAACACGTGTTTGGTTTCCTCAGGGTTTGTCATTGTTGGAGCGTAAGCACTGATCAGGGTGGCATTCGTCTTTTGTCCAAGGGGAAGCTGCATCTTCATCATTCCGTCATTAAGACATTCAGGAATTCTTGCCATCTTCTATACATGCGTTGTTTTGATGGCGAATCCCATTCCTGCCTCGCATCGCTCTTCACTACTGCACCCTCTCCAAAATAAGGTGTAGCCACCGCCAGTCTCAGCAAGTTGGCCTTTGTCTGCAAAGCGCGTCTCGCTAAGAGTTGCAATATCAATTATGTAGTGGGCCAGTTCCCTTGACACTAGTACAGTTCGTCTCTCCGGCCCATCCGCTTTCTTGTTGAGCAGCGTTCTAATGTTCCATGACGCTATAGTGAGCACCTTAGCCTTTTTCTTTCTTGTGTTTAGACTGCTATAGAGTGATCCCCGCCAGCAGCGATATGCTGACCAGGGTGAGGTAAGACATGCTATTTTAGGGGACCTTTTCCATCCCCGTCTTCAGGGTACAGAGGTAAGCAGAACAATCCTAAAGAGGAATGCTCGATCGCTCAGGGGGCTACCGGGCTCCACTGCTGTCTAGGTCTAGTAAAAAGCGACCACTTGTCCTGATCCGCCAGTGTATCCCCACCTACTGCTTCGCCGCTTCCCCATCGCCAAACATGACTTGATATGGTGACGGGATGGTGATGTCATGACTTGCGCGTGACTTTGATTACATTGAAGGATACTTGAGCAGGATCAGCCCCACTGATGTGCGGGATCCAGTGCAATGCGAAGTCAAGACGGCTGGGGACACACCTCGATGCAGGAGTTGCTGTATGGTGACAAGTATGCAAGTCGACAACCTCACGGGCTTCACTCAGGATTTTCCTTTTTAGCCTTTACTCCCTTAGCCTTCTTCTCTCCCAAGATGCTGGATAAAATGTAGTTTTGGATTAGTTTATGTCACTCAAACCATGGAATAATACATGAATTATATGAAAAGTATTTACACATGCGTCAAAAGAGAGAAAATAAGGAGAACAGACAATATCATTGATTTTTAGAATGAACAAGCATAACTTTCTTGGAGATACGGGATTTCCAGAAGATGGACGTTCATACAGTCCCTGAAACGTTCTACGTTACCATTTTCCCGTTCACTAACCGTGCGCTCACTGTTCGTTCAGCGATCATTTTTTTTTGTCTTTGCATTGTCATTCGAAAGTCAAAGGATCGATCTTCATACATGTAGAGAGGCGAAAAGGAAATTTTGTCAATTATGTTATATAAACACATCATAATGACAATTAATGACAATTAGATTTTCAGTATTAAGGAAGAAACATCATTATCAGATTAAAGATATTTTTGGGGTGAAGTGAATTTAAGTTTTTTGAATGCTTATAAAAATTGATAGAAGAATGTTTGATATAGAAAAACACCATATGTCAGCAACAATGTCTAACTCAGGGATATGTGCACTTTACATCAACTTTTTATCAAAATCTTATCTATAACAGGCATGTATGATTTATTTCAAGAGGAGGGAGGGGCGACCGGAAAGAGATACATTTGAAGTTAGCTTCTCGAAACTTCTTGACAAGCATTTTAAAAAACTGCCAATATAAATTTAATGATACAATATTTGTCATCACTAATATCTTTATTCAATATTCATAAAAACGGTGCCGAGTTAATGAGGTGCTGAATTTACCTGAGGCTGAGTAGACTGAATGCCTTCATAGTTATCTCTGATCAATTGCAAATCTGATAAATTATTTTAAAACAATATCAATGAATTTCATATCTGTAATCGGAAATACAAAATAGTTCTTTTGACAAATTCATATTTATAATAAAAAAAATCACAGGGGTTCGTTGCAGTTGTGTTGAAAATAGTTTGCGCAAAGACGTTTACACTTGTATGAATTAAGTCTACATTTTTACAAGTGTCAATGTAGTTTCAGTGTACCTGTAATGACAGTCTCTAACGAATCCTAATTAGGATTTTTTTTATCCACAATCATGATAAAAGCCAATTTCAATTCAATTTCCGTAAAGTGGAAGCAGATCCAGCGTACTGAATGTACATATCACCCTTTAGTAATCTTAGTGTTACAATATAAAAAAATGCAGAACAAATCATTTCATATTGTTAAAGAACATAATATATGTTTGGTTAAAAAGGGGGGGGGGGGCGTGTAACATGCAGTTCTGAATGAGAGAGAAGAATACAAAAACTTGCCGGTATGAATTGCAATCATGTACATTTTGCGAAGGACGAGCGCCCGGGTATGTACAAAACGAGGCAGTTTCAGTTAATGAACATTCCAAGACCCTACCCTCCATGCACACATACGCGCGCGCGCGCACACACACACACACCCTGATGTCGACCCAGAACAAAATATTAACAATGACTAATCACAACACCAACGATAACAATGGACACCACGATTTTACTGATGACTGTGAAACGACATACATTATCATTCTATTTTTCTCACAGGACTTTGTTGTAATCGTTGTACGGTCGTGTGTCTATCATTATCGTGGGTTGTACAATCACTTATTACGTCGTTACTGGTCGCATAAATTCCCAAGAAACCGAATCGTTATTTGAAAGCTGTGGGATATGATACACAGCTTAATATTAAAGCATCTCTTTCAATATGACAATGACAATTAACTTAGGCATTTGAAATAATGTACATTTGTATTTCATAGAGTAAAGTACGAAATTTCACTTTAATACCACGTTTTGGTGGAAATGTTATCGGAAAATTCAAATAAAACAGCAAATGAATTAATTATGCATAAAGTGTAGAGGTAAATACACATCGAGAACAATTATCAGTTCTTCTATCATAGCGACATTCGTGAGAAAAAAAATCTGAAACATAAGAAATTGCGTCCGCGTTAACGATTTCGCTTTTATCAGGATCCAAACTAAAGTTAAGAATTATCAAAGTATTTGTTTCCATGTGTGAGGTAAAACAAACTTATACACGTATGTATTTCGGGGTATATTGAGATCCTTACTAATTATGCTTTGTTGAAAATGTTGATATAAAAATAAAGATGAAGGATTACAGACAGGCTGAAGACGACCTGACAAAAAGAAGTCGAATACAAATGGAAAATATCAAATTTATGATTGCAAACTCTATTAAACCATGATGGTAAATTCACAAATTTACAAGAGGTATATGGACCCGAGTAGCCTTTCGGTCTATATACATTGTATATGTATAAAACTTCGATCCCCTATTAAGGCCTCACCATACTCCTGGGTACCATGATTTGAACGACATTGAATCTACTCTATGTTAGAAAGTTTTCATGTTCTGTCCCACTAGTTCTTGAAAAGATTTCTGTCCCCCGTCGCAACTCGGAAGGGGACATAGAAATACCGGTGTCCGTACGTCCGTGCGTCCATTCCATTTCATTTTGTGGACGCAACTCCTCAGAAAACGCTCAACGGATTTTGTTCATAATTTGTAGGATTGCTAGTCACCATGTATAGTTGATCATATTACGATGCCATTTTGATTCGACAATTTTTAGAGGAGTTATGTGATTTTGTACATACTACACTATAGGAACACTTTGTGGACGCAACTCCTCAGAAACCGTTCATTGAATTTATTTCATTATTTTATAGGATTGTCAGTCACCATATTTAGTTGCTTATATTGTGCCCGTGTTATAGAGCCAGACTTCTCTCCATAGTGAGACTTCCCCCCGGAAGGCTGACTCTAGAATGAGCCTTCCCCCTTCGGAGGTTTGGCTCTGGAGTGAGCCTTCCCAACGGAAGTCTGGCTCTAGGGTGAGCCTCACCCCCCCCCCCCCCCCACCCCCGGAAATAGATCAAATCAAAATTAGGAAAATTTGAAGAGATTGGTTTCAAAATTATATGCTATCTAATTTACCACTTCATGCAATATAAGATATTGACACTACATCATACATAAACATCAAAAGCTTGATCCCACTCTGGTTTATCCAGGAGTCCGTGTTCGCCCAAGTCACTTTTTATTTTCAATAGGAGTTATGATACATTAATGTCATACAATATCATACAATGCAATATCAAATAAATATTGTATCATATCATAATGAACTAATATTGTATCATTGTTTTCTCTCTCTCTCTCTCTCTCTCTCTCTCTCTCTCTCTCTCTCTCTCTCTCTCTCTCTCTCTCTCTCTCTCTCTCAGTTGGTGAGTTAAAATGACTTATTACTTCCAGTGTGTTTTATTCACCGTTTTCTTCTCTTTAGTGTAATAAACGACTTAAGCAAATCATGTAATGCCCTGCTGAAAAAGGTCTTGGTATCTAGACAATCTCCATAAAGTGACAATAGTTTACCAGGAATAAATGAAGGGGGAAGTCCTGCTATGGGAGGGGGTACTCTACAACTAATGATAGAGTAGTTCATCCTACGGGGAAGGCTCATTCTAGAGCCAGGCTTCCGGGGAAAGTATCATTATGGGAGAAGGCTCACTCTACAACTCCGGCATTTTGATTCGATATTTTTTACAGGAGTTATGGGACTTTGTTAAATTTGTACATGCTACACTATAGGAACACTTTGTGGACGCAACTTCTCATAAACCGCTCAATGGATGTTGTTAAATTTTGTAGGATTGTTAGTCACTATAGGTAGCTGATCATATTGTGCCTGGATTTTGATTCAAAAATTTTATAAGCGTTATGGGAGTTTTTTGAATTTGTACATGGTACACTATAGGAACATTGTGTCGATTTAACTCCTCATAGACCACTGTATGAATTTTGTTCAAATTGCAAAATTATTATTCACAATATGTAGTTGATCATATTCCACCACAATTCAGATTCTATAAATTGTACAAGAGTTGAGGGACTTTTGTGCTTCAACTAGGTTTTGCGGCGGGGGACTTATGGCCACGAGTAGCACGTTTGTTTGAATAACTTCTCTATATATCTGTATATAAAACTGTGAACCCTATTATGGCCGTACCCTACCCCCAGATATCACGGTTTGAACAAATTAAATTTATCTTTATCAGGACGCTTTCATGTAAATTCAATTTGTTCTGGCCTAGTGCTTCTTTAGAAGGTTTACAAATATTGTTCCTGTATTACAGCATGTCAAACTTTGATCCCGGGAACCGTAATTTCAACAAATTTGAAGCTGTCACGTAAATCTCAACTTTTCTGGTCCATTCTCTCTTCAGCAGATTTTTAAAGATTTTCAAAACATATCGGCCTGTATTACATTGATCCCCTATTGTGGCCCCACTCCAATCCCGAGAGCCATGGCTTAACAAACTTGAATCTAATTGTTGTCAGAAATATTGCAAGTAAATTTTAAGTTTTCTAATCCAGTGGTTCTTGAGAAATATTCTAAATCATAAATTTTTAAATGATCCAACCGTATTTTTGGCTTTTCTTCATTGATGGGCGCGCATTGACCCTAATTTGAACAAAATTTATGCGAGGATGATATGTTCCAAGATTGATTGAAATCGATCAATCAGTTCTGGAGAAAATGTGAAAATGCAAATAGTTTTACGGACAGACGACCACAGACACATGATGATGAGAACATTTCATTGAGCTTTCATCTGAGGCTAAATCAGTTACTTAAATTATTGTAAAAACATAACATTATGTCAGTAATAATTATTAATTATTTAATAAAACAAAACATATCCTTTACTGAAGGTCAATTATATCCAGAAACATTTGCATAGGAAATTTGAACTTTACGTGAAATTGAGAAGTGCAACGTACATGTATTGCGCGCCCCAGTATCACAGGTACAAATCATTAGGAAGCGCGGCGTTGTGAACAATCTAAATGATCACTTTGTGAAGCGTTGTATATTTCACTATCTATAATGCCACTCACATTTATATCCATATTCATTACTGCTGACTAGTACATAAGCTACATGTAGTTTATAAGACACTAATTAATTCACTCCCCCAAATCCAAATATCAGCCCTCAATGACTTGAATCCTGAATTGTAAACAACTTATTAAATGTTTGAAATCACTCACTATATAATCTGACTTGGGAAACACATACACATGATAAAAGAAAGATCCGAATCATGTTCAATTTAAACAATATCGCACCACAGGAATCAAATATTCAACCACAACAAAACAAAGTGAAAACATTCCTACAAACAGGAAGTAAAATTCTGATCAAGTCACGGTTTATTTTATGACATTATTGTGGAACTGGGGGGTATTTAAATATCCATTGAGGAGCTTGTATGAAATGCACTTACACAAGATTAAACATTTTATTTACCTGTGTTTAGATGATTCAATAGCGTAGCCTCCACTAAGTCAAACAGCCAGTTGTCTGCAGATGATTTTATAAAGTAAATTTCATAAATTACCATCAAGGTATTAATTGTGTACCTGTTTTCATGTTAAACAGTTTGACAGCCAATAATGACAGAGTGAAAAAGCGATTGCTTCCGCTTTAAAGCATCAAAGATTACAAGTTAAGGAGGTACTCTACGTCGTCATAATGGCTGACTTTCTTTAAAACATGGAGAAAAAAATCAATATCAGCAATATTTGACTTTTCCTTTTTAATCTAAATACCTAATCGAGTAGCTCAGTAGGTTAGCATACCGAAAGATACTTCCAGTTGGTCTCTAGCAGAATGAGCACGAGGAATTTTCACTGATTGAAGAACGACCGTTTGTGGTTTATGTAAGTGGCAAACTACAACTGTTGAACTTTAGGCACGAATCCGTTGGATATATGTTTGTGTTTCTACTGTAAATACATTTGACTTTGAACCTGTATTGTTTTGAATACAAAACACTTACAATAGCAGCCACGTCAGATGGCGGTCATAGCGGCGGATCTAGAAATGTCAACGAAAGAACTGCACGGGTACGTAGAAGGAGGTTATGAAAATTATTACTGGGATAAAATCCGCGAAACAATGTGACGTCACAATTGAAATAAGTATATCACTAAGTATATATCAAATTCCGATTTTATTTTTTATTTAAGTTTTATTTATGCATAAAATAAACCATGCAGCTACTAAGATCCAACAAAATTCGAAATGCTATACTGCTGTTGTGTAATTTCTGCCTGATCGAAATGAAAGTAAACTGATGACGTCATGACTATACATCGAGTGACGTTGACACATGCAAGGAATTTGTTTATGTGTGCCATGCAAATATCGACAAAATGTGAAGTATTTGAAATATATGACATGGGATATATGGAATATGTATGTGAAACGCTGAGAATTTATTGATATTAAGAAGGTATGTTGATATCATTCATTGCCAACTTTGTTTCAAGGAGAAAACATTCCATTTAGCATGTCGATCCGATTTTCCTCTGTCACAGACTGAAATAAAACTGCAAACGTAGCACACTAGCCCGCATACTTTTAGAGACTTTTTATACACCGTTTGAAAGGTCATAAACTAATGTACACGGCAATTACTAATAGAACACTCTGTTAAGAAAACTTTTAAAGAAAACTACATAGCCTCGTGCAAAATGTAAAACATGAGCTAGATGGTTTCGTGTTTAAATGTTCAATAATTATTTCTTATTGCAAGTGGTAGGATTCTATCAGTAATTCTGATATACGATGGATATTTTACCGTCATTATCGCCAGTTAGACCAATATTTGAATCTTGGGATAATGTGTTACTTTTACATTTTCTATTAAGGTACCTCCATGATCTATTTATAACAGTCATGCAATGACGTCATACGGAAGCGCATGTTTGTCATGTTGTTATGATACAAAATGTTCTCATATAAACAACCAAGATAGTTTTTAAGAGTAGCTCCCTCTCTCTATGTAAGACAGATTTTAAAAAAATTGCAGTTTACGTGCATAAATGAAGCATGACCTGCCTTAACATACCCACGTGTCGTGAAAACACGTTAGTTGTTGATGTTCATGATAATTCACATGTAAAGCCTGATGAACGTATATAATTTGTACATGAACACTATGGAGTAGGGACAATGTATGCGTGTGCTCCAAAGTCTAGGAATCTCTACGAAATCACATTAGATGGAAAAGCAACTCGGTATTTAATGGAGGGGATCAAAGTAGGGGAAAAGGGTTTTGAATGCAGAGAAGTGGTACAGGGTTCCGTGGTTGTTAGCTTCGTACATTTACCAGTATATATATATAGGATGCAGAAATTGAAATTGCACTTCAAGCAATGAAAGTTGAATTATTATCCCCCATTGAGAAAAGATATTATCCGGGTAAAACCATTGCAGATGGTACACATTATGCAAAAGTGAAATTACCGGAGAACATGTCTTCATTTCCATACACGATGAGATTCCAGAAGGAATATTACAGATGTATTCATAATGGGCAAATGAAAGTGGTTTCGCTTTGTTATTCTAGTGAATATTTATTCAGATAGTGTCCCAAGTTTGTATTATTTAAATGTCATTGCGCAAGAGCTTGTAAAACTCAGTCTTGTAAATAATGTGGTAAATGGGAACACAGGTGTGTCTGTGAACATGAATCGGATTCCGGAGACGATGAATGAAGTTCCAATAACAAGGATCAGGGGTGAGTAACGAGAACGACGGCTGAGAGGTTCAAAAAGGAGAATCTGGTGAAAAGTTTGCTTCTTTGGAAGGAAACAAAAATGCAGACAAAAACCCCGGGGAAACTGACTGAAGAAGCTGGTTAAAGAAAACGCGTGTAATAGTAACGTTGTGATGGAAGACATCAATGATGACGAGAATCAAACCGATGATGAGAACATGGGAGACAACTCAGGATCGGAAACAGAAGTTGTTCTGATCACCACCATTGGTAAAAAGAAAGGGAAAAGGAAAATATATTGCAAATGGTGTTTATGTTGATATTGAAAAGTATGAAGCATTAAAAATGGAACTAGCTGAATTTGAAAATGAAAAAATTAGAGGTACAATTTTGAAATCTAAAGCACAACGGGCAAATGACTCGGATAAATGCACAAAATATATTTTGAATTTAGAAAAGTAAAGACAGGAATCCAATATGGTAAAAGAATTAATTGATAATGATGGGATGATTAAGGATGGGACTGATTCAATTTCATATTTACAGTACCAATATTATTCTGGTTTATATTCTTCGGTGACAATAGAATGTGAAAATAAAGACAATGTGTTATCTCTTGTCGACAAAAACTTAACGAAATGGATGTTGAGATATGTGAAAAACATATGGACAGCGATGAAATATATAAAGCTGTTAAAGAAATGTCAAATAACAAAAGCCGAGGTTCAGGTGGTTTGACGGTTGAATATTACAAAATGGTGTTGGCACAACTCTCGCCTATCCTATTGATCACTGTTCGTTATCTTCACCTTTCATCAAGAAGTAGAAATGAAAGGACATCTGTCACATTGCATTGATATATAAGAAAAGAGATGACAAACGATTATTATTAAAAAAAAAAACTGGAAACCAATTAGTCTTCTTAATGTTCATTACAAAATAGTAGCGAAAGTTATGACCAATAGGTTAACGTCTGTATTGCCAAATATTGTATCAGAAAATCAGACTTGCTGTGTAATTGGTAAAGATATTGCTGATACATTGGTTAGTATAAAGACATTTTATTGATATGGTAGAAATATATAATTTAGAGGGACATATTATCAAAATTGATCAAGAAAGAGATTTTGACGGAGTAAGCCATGGATATTTATTTGATAGATTTAAAAGCAGGATTTGAAATATTTCTATTGAAATTTAACAGGAAAAATCTTCAAACTTTCCCACAATGTTATAATGAGATTGTTGATGCATGGTATGTAATAGAAGACAGTATATTATACAACAGTAAAAACGATGATATTTATCATTATTGTAATTGTGTAATCCACAGATTGTTGCTAATAATAAACTGTTGGAATAGGATCATTTTATCCGATCAGGTATCACACATATCAAATAGGGATACTTATGAGTTTATGCCTGTTTTTTTTTTTTACCCGTTTCATGTGTTTTAGAAATTATTTAAGATGATAATTCTGAGTCATTTGGTTCACCTTGGAAGTCTTGGGTAAAGTCATTAAAGGACCTTGAGAAACTGTCTATTCTTCGAATGTATTGTACGCTATGCTTTAGTTCAGCCAGAACTTGTGAGATCTATATCGTGTCAGATGTTTCAAAGGATGCGATAGGCGCGACTGCCTATACCTAGAGTCATCTGTTGCTGACTCATACTAAAACACTTTCCTACTAGGAAAGACAAAAGTAGCTCGATCACGTGACCATACCATACCCCGACTAGAACTGTGTGCAGCCGTTTTAGTAGTCAAATTGGCAGATATCATCAAATGACATATCAACATAGATACTAAAGATATGCGCTTTTATTCGGATAGTCAAGTAGTGCTGGCTACATTACCAACAAAATTCATCGGTTTTTTTCTACGTTTACGTTGACAACAGGGTAAGCAGAATAAGACGTTCGAGCAACCTAGATCAGTGACACTTGTATCCACATATCAGAACCTCGCTGATATTTTAACTGGAAGACTTAAACCATTCATGCTTCAGGATAGTTTGTGGCTCAAAGGACCATATTCCCTCTCTGAGAAAGGCCAATTGCCAAAGCAATTGCCAAAGCAAGACTTCAACCTAATCCAACCTGACAGCGACCAAGAAATAAGACCACAGGTGCAAAAACTGAAACGACTTACTGAAGATGCTATAAGCACGGCACGGCACGTCTGGTTAACTCTATTATCCACAAGGACATCATTTGCAGGAAGATTCGTGGAAAATTTTGCACTCAATAAATGTCTGATTTGCCATAGGACAGACTTACGTTCAGCCCCGCAGTCACCTTTGTCGGAGTTAATACCGTCGGCCCTTGGGACATTGTTTACCATCGTACAAGAAGAGAACAAGGAAATAAAAAAACACGGTAGGCACTGTGTTTTACTTGCATGGTTATCCGAGCAGTTCACATAGAGATGTTAGAAGAACTCAACAGTTCGTCATTCATAAAGGCACTTAGGCGTTTCATGTCTATCAGGGGACCTGTTCAACAGTTCAGGTCCGACAGGGGCACCGACTTCATTGGAGCTACGCAGGACCTCTCATTAACGGCTAAATTTGCCGAGAATTACCTCTTTAACAACATTGTCTCATGGCTTTTCCATCCTCTCCATGTCTCCCATGGGAAGCCTTATTGGAATGTCCCCGGGGGGGGGGGGGGGGGTATTTGACGCAATGTTTCTTCAACAGTGCCAAAAGGATATAATTCATGCGGTCTTGTCAAACTTTATGGCTGAAGTTACTGCCATAGTGAATTCCAGACCATTGGTATCAATATTATACGATTCAGACTCACAATTTCTATCAACACCATATATACTACTTACTCAGACATTCACACAGGAGGTTTGTCCATTTTCAGACTTGGGAAGAAAAGTCCTTTTGAAACATCAGTGGAAACATGTATAAACCTTGGCAAAAGAGTTCTGGCGCAGGTAGAAAAAATAATATTTATATTTTCTTCAGTCTTGCAGAAAATTGGAGTCAGAGAAACCGAACATGACTGTTGGGACACTTGTTTTGATAAAAGACAACAGCTGTGCAAGAAATCACTGGCCCACAGGTATCATACAAGGCGTTTTCCCCAGTGATGATGGCAAAATTATAAAGGTGGACCTCAAGATAATGAGTGATGGGAAACCTATTATTTTCGTCAGACCTATCTCAGAGCTTGTGTCACTTAATTAACTTAACTGAACCTCTTTGATTATCACCTTTGTAAATAATATGTGTAAATGTATCAATAAGTTTACTCAACTGTGCATTTTGTTACCTGTTATTGGTTCATTAGCTCGCATTTCTTTAAAATCAGGAGGGGAGTGTTCCGGATCTTGATTCGGTTTCTTCTCGACTCGTAGTATGAGAGTGTCTGCCGTCATTCGTCATGCAATTGCTATATACCACTTTCCCCCAGACGCTTGGTGATCAAAAACCACATGTATGTGTATCAGCATTGAGTAAGTGTTTGCAATGTTGATAATGACATTCCAATTAGGTACGTATTTGTGATACTTCGTATCATAATTGTTGGAACGTGTTTGCTTACATGCTCGCACATGGTGTACCTATGTGCGATTTAAATCGCAGTTTGAAACGTTCTAATCCAGTGTGTAGGTCTTTATATATCAGCATTAAAGCATTGCTTATCAGTGTACTGATACCCTCAGTTCAAAGACAACTTCATTGTAAATGCGCACACTTTATTAGATTCTAGTGCGTGTGGTGGTGATTTACTGCAAATATACCAAACAAAATAAGTATTGTATGGCAAAGACGAATTACCTAACATTTGATAATGCTACCCTAGTAGACAAATACTTTATCAACCTCAGTAACAATGTTTACAGTAAATACTCTATCAATCTCAGTAAGTAACATTATTTACATTAGATATCATATACTTGTACTCTAGAAAACCAGTACATAATGTACAAAAACAATTGTATCTTGACTAGAAAGTGAAAAATTTATGTTCCTAGAAACTACATTATATTACACATAAATAGCTAGAGGAAATCATTCCTAGCAATACATGAAAATTGCAGAATGCACGAAAAATTCACACCAAAAATTCCACAGCATAAATATGTCCTTCAATACTATGAAAGTTAATATGAACCATATTATCATATACTTTGCAAACGTTGCAATAAAGGTATGAGTTTGTATAACAAACGTGCACTCTAAACATGTTACCAAAATGCATTTTCGCAAGTAAACACGCTGTAAACATTCAGTTAACAACAATATGTACATAAATTCTCCAGTAGAATAATTTGCATATAAAATGTCAGGTTTAACTTACCATCTTAGAAGTTTCTCTCATAGACGAAAAGTAGGGTTTTCAGCACAGGTGACTACTAAACTTAATGGCTGGTAAATAGTACTGAAGCTCGTGCATCCGCGAAAAATGTCGGATTTAAGCCAGTTTTCATTTTATTTAAAACGACAACTTAAGGTTTCTGTCATTATGATATAATGGCACAATGTTGCGATATGTAGCGAGCAAAGTCATATTGCATATCAGTATGTTCAGTAGGAATTTATATTTTAAAATCTGACTTTTCAACAACAAATCACCTGTGTATTTTTTTGTTGTTGACTAGATGGGCTTAATTTTGTGATGCTTTACGTTTTCGGGATGTTTGTACAAAAGGGAATACTAGTGGTATAAAAACTACACGAGGCAAACGATGGGGTAAAAAGCACGTAGAATTTTTAAAAAGAGTATTATCTATCAGATGATACTAATTGGTAAAGAAATTTTATTTAAAAAAGCACAAAACAATAGCACCTTTTATATCTCGAATAAAAATTTAATTTGCTGTCATGGCAACAGAAAATGCATATTAAGGAGATTTACAAGGTCTGCGTCAGAAAACTTTCACTTTAAACATAATATTTGGACCATAAACATTTAAAAAAGCATTTAAAATTACTATCAGTCGCATTTTATACCGGCCTTTGTTTCCATGGTAACATATTAAAAAGAATTATTTCATACATGCTATTTGTCACTTTGTACAACGTTTGAAGAGTGCATTGAGCATTTTCATGAACAAACTACAATTTTAGCCCAAAAATGATAAATGATATTTATATTTATTTGTCAAGTATTGTAATATCACATTTATTAGAATTTAGATGATGGTTTTTCTTCTTCTAAATTCAGTACAATACAATATCTTCAATTTCCCGGTGGGGTATCCACAGTCCCGCTTTGTCATAAATTCCGTGTTTCATTAGCCTGAACTTGTCTAATATACTTCGTCTTTGAAATAAATGCCCTATCTTTTTCCATTGCTTGATGTTTGTTTACATATTTGAACATACGACTGTAACCTTCGCGACAATATAAAGCTCGGCCAGCGGTGGATCTAGAAGGGGGGGGGGGGAGAGATCAATGTAAAGTTAGTAAAAATGACACTTAACAAATCTGTTTTATGTCGACAAGATCCATGCTGTTATGCAGATGTACCTCAGACAAAATTAAGAGAGATATACTAGAAAAGACCCCACTTTCATTCTTACGTAATCATATCAGTCGCGTTTTCTACATTTCACAGTTCATGCGGTACAAGTAGATGTCATAGCATTGAAATATAAAGTGCATGTAATTAGAGAGGTAAAGCATTGTCATGGTTATTTTTAAAAAATGCTTGTGAATGCCATACAAATTCCTAGCTTCGTAAATGTCGAACCTTGTAGAATTTGAGGATACTATTCACAACGATCGTTTATAACAGCATCAAAATAAATCCTACTTTCCCTAGCAAGATTCTCAGATATTACATGTGATCATATCATGGTTTCACACAAAGTATCAGCAACCGGTACCGATCATCATCTTTTACCAGAGTCATGCCGTTGTTTACAAACAACTGACTTTATGCATGTATTCCAAATATCCATGCCCATTAGGGGCGATTTCAAGATCACAACATAAAATGGAAATTAACCGGGCTACAGAAACCAACGATCTGACACATCCATGAACTTTGAAATATGATATTCATCTGATATTTCCGATGATCTTAATTTTTCCGTGATTATAGAAGTTACTGTTACAATCGGGACTTTTTATATTAATATATATATATCTTATTCAACTTGGGGGGGGGGGGGGGGGGGGGGGGGACTCCCGAAACCAACGATCTGACACATTGACGAATTTTGAAATACGATATTCATCTGACATTTTCAATGTTCTTAATTTTCCCGAGATTATAGAAGTAACTTTTAGATTGTGACTTTTTGTATTTATTAACAGTTACTGACATGTATAGAAACATTTTTTTTTGGCTGAACATATCTTGAACGTAAGAAATAAGTAAAAATATTTCCAATATCTCAGATATTGGATGGTCAAGGACTGTTCTGGGAAGTTGGCTTCTTAAAAAAAAAAAAACCTTAAACTTTTACCATAATTAAGCTGTACACTACCTGACCACGTCCAAGAAACCAGGCCACTGTTTACAGTATAGAAGTTTTTCTGTTTGTCATTCATATAGTGCTTTAGGTTTTGGATTATTGCGTTTGACAAGAAGAGACGATGGTGTAGTCATATTTTGCCATTAAATTGTCGCACTGGACAAAAACTTCCATTAAAGATACATTCGCAATACTGGGTTTTAAATACTGAACGATTGTTCATTTTGTCTTTGATCAATTACTTGGTATGACGGATTACGAGTGCATTCGTAAAATCATTCTCTAATTTTCTATACGAGAGAGAGAGAGAGAGAGAGAGAGAGAGAGAGTAATTTATGCTACAAAAATAACATTTAATTTGGAACTCCAAGTGACTTCCTAATAATCAAGTTGTATTTGCTGTATATGATATGATATCACCTTGCATCAATAAATATAACATAACTAATGTACGTAATTATTCAAATATTTTTCTTACATTACTTTGGATTAAAGATCGTTCATTCAATTTATTTGCGCAACAAATCAAACACAATAAAATAAAATATTGTTTAAGCTAAGAAAAACATGAAAACTGTGTTCTAAGTAATATATATATTCTGAAATATTTAAACAATGTCTTTTGGAACCTAATACCAAATGTTGGTTATCTACTGTAAGGGATATGCTGTTTTCTGTTGGACTAGGGTATGTATGGTACGAAAACACTGCTAATGAAAATATTGTTATTACAAGTACGGTAAAGGTTGAAGGATATATTCAGTATACAAAGTACAATTAGTTTTTTCAATAATTCATCGAAGTGTCGTAAGTATAGGTATTTTTATTATGGATCGGATCTGCAACCCTATTTAACAAAACCGATTCCAGTTCAATATACACGTATGCAATGTATAAGTAAAGATTGTCGTCTGACAAACTGGAAATCGAAAGAGGGAGAAATTTTGATATACCTGAGTGTAACAGAACATGTAACAATAGAGATATTGAAGACGAATATCACTTTATATTTATCTGTCCTTTATATGAAAAACTACGAAAATTATATATTGATAAATATTATTATGAATACCCGTCAATGTATAAATTATTACAACTGTACTCCAATGCAAATACAAGAGTTATGTATAATTCTGGGAAAATTTTATATAAAGCTTGTAAACTGAAATCAAAGGTCACAACATAAAGAGGTTTATCCTCAACATATCAATAAGCATGTTCTTTATATTTGAGACTCATGCTCTATTTGTGCTTAAGAATTGTTATTATAACTTATTGATGTATTTTTCACTTATGCTATTATTTTAATACATGTCACATGTATTTACAACCTATAAGCAGTGAGGTTTTTGGAAATAAACAATAAAATACATGTCTACAAACAGGAAGTAAAAATCTGATCAGGTCACGGTTTAGTTCATGACATTATTGTGATACTGGGGATATTTAAAGATCTATCAGTACATATTTCACACATCGAACAAAATATTTCGTCCAAACGTCATGGTTTGGTAACTCTAACACTGTATCTATAACTATTAATCTCGTACAGGATGGCATGCTCTGTGAACATGGTGTTTCCACAATTTTAGTAAACAACCGCACACACAAGCATGAGCAAAAGTTTGAGGGGTAACCAACAGAAACAGGAGATCAGAAAATTATGCTGACAGATTGATATAAAATATTAATCTCTCTCTTTCTTTCTCTCTATCATGCCCCATCACTAATATATCCTTAAAATAGCATAAAATGAGTACTCGCCATCTTGTCTACGAGTTTCGTTCACAAAGCGACACCAAAAATCAAAATCGTCATTTAAATTAAATTGAAACGGGGTAGAGATAGTTCTATATTGCTCTATCAACGTGTTTCTGTTGGTCACTTAGGTCACTCAAACAGATCATGTTTAGATTTTTTCTAGCATGCCCGAAAACAATCCTCGCTAATGTCGAAAAGGTTACTACATGTATCAGGAAATTTTGACTTTAATCCAGACATGGCATATTGTCTTGCAACATGAATGAAGATATTTTGAATGTGTAGAAAAAACATGATTATACTTGACAACTACTCACCGTAGACCATCACCTGGATGTTGAATACAGGTAAACTTACCTTGGGGGTACTAAGTATCAAAACCAGCCGGTATAAAACTTCACCAATCAAGATAAATTCTGATGATTTTCATTTAAGAAAAGATAATACATAAGGTTATAATAAGTTAAACATATACCACAGAGAGTTTTAAGTACTCTTTTTAAACATGTACTAAGTATGTTGTTAAACTTTACTCTCGCCACTCGATTTGGTCCCGCGCTCCTGGTACTCGAGAAAAGTTCACCAACATATACAGTAAAACTCGAATATAGCGAACACGGATATAGCGAAATTATGGCTATAGCGAAGTGAAATCGATTTCCCCTGCAAATTCTTTATATATTCTATATAAAAATCTGCGTCTATAACGAACACGGATATAGCGAATTTACGGATATAACGAAGTAAATTTCTATTCCCCTTGAATTAAAATTGAACATAAAAATCACCTTTTATAATGAATCTATTTTTCATTTTAAACTCCTTGTGATTTGTAACAATCGCTTTCCATTGCCATTAAAGACCCACAATTATTACGATATTTCTATTTGTAATTTTCAAAAGAGGTTGTTAATGCAGAACAATACTTACACATACGTTTAGCAGATATATTGTTGGTATTGTTTACTATTCTCGTTAATTAAATTTGAACTTTGATTGCATTTATTTTATGGTACACTCCTTTATTTGTGTAAAGCAACAAGTAAATGCCAACTGCGATACACTGTCTGTATGTATTGCACATGATTTTGTTGACATTTTTGTTTCGACATGTTCTTGCGTGACTTAATAATCCATCAAGAAAAGTTATCATATATAAATCAGTGTGTATAGTTCTTGTATAAAATATTTCTTCTCGAAAATACATAGGCTAATTTCTCTTAGAGACATTTAGATTGCTGCTTTCTTATACATATGATATACATGTAGAACAAATCAGTTTTATAACGAATTCGTTATATTTGAATTATGAATTCGCTATAAGTGTATAACGAATTACGCTTATAGCGATTTTTTTATAGACTGTCCGCAGAAATTCGCTATAGCAGAGTTTTACTGTACTCGTATATCGCGTACTTACAAGAGATTCGGTGGGTAGACACAAGCTAGCAGGGTTCCCTCGGTGCCTCACACCTGCCTATAATTAGCTCCACCCGCACTTAACTTACTTGAGGAAAATCAACCGGTTGAAAACTTCGGCCTTTAAACATTTTTATTTAACTGTCTTTAGACGCATTATTGGAGCTCATACCCCTTTAATACATGTCTCACACCTTGAACGAAAGACTTTCAACTTTACCAAAACACTTGGTACATTGTACACCCCTAGTTCAAGCTTCTTGGTTGTGTAACCCTACCATTCTATCTACACTTATTGAAAATGATTGGGAATAACGTAAGAACTTAATGTTTCCAGAAAAGGTGTTTCAAAGAATCACTTGGTTTAAAGGCGGGAGAAAATTTCAACGCATGTATATTGAATCCGTATCTAATGTAATTTTCCCGTTGAAATCTGCGTTAGATTTTTGTATTTTGCTATTTCATTTGTTTTTACGTGCATTTCAATATTTTGAAAATATTTTTTTTATCTAAATTAATTTTTGATACATTAAAGAGCTTGGCCTGTATTCAGTAACGTGACATTAGAGAGTTGATGTGGGGATTAGCCCTACCCGTTTTCGACATCCATCTTTATCCGCTATTATTACAGGCAAGTTGACAATTTTTTGAAATTTCGATCTATAGGCTGGCTCGTAATTTTTTTTTTTTTTTTATAATTTTTTTATTTACAAAATTTTCACTTCATGCATACACTGTTGCATACATGTGGGAGATAGGTTACATGGATATTTTCACATCATATTAAATTCATTTTAAAATACGAACTCAATAATATTAACTCTAATACTGTCTACATTTCATATTTACCTTATTCTTTTATGTAAGTATATGCATGATGTAAAAATCTTTTTCAGGAGAGAGAGAGAGAGAGAGAGAGAGAGAGAGAGAGAGAGAGAGATAAAGAGAGAGAGAGAGATAAAGAGAGAGAGAGAGATAAAGAGAGAGAGGTACAAAAGGTATTATTTTCTTGGTAACAAATTGTGATAAGTATAATAGATCTAGATATAATATATCTATTGATCAAACACAAAAAAGAAGCACAAACCTATTTGATGAAAAAGTACAAATAGACCTAATTACTAACATAGATTTTCACATATTCTCTGCCAGTGAGTTTCATATTCATCATATTTACAGTTTCGTAGCAGCAAGTACTTCTCAACCACAATTCTGTCCGTAACTATTTTTCTAATCGCAGATATATGTACTTGCGGACTCTTTTGATATTTACAAGAAAAAATATATTGTTTTACCATAAGCAAAATCAAGTTTTGAACTTTATACATATGTCTATTACAGCATTTACCAAATAGTACAGTGAGCTTGTCAAAATTTACAGGGATATGAAACTGTTCTAAAATCCATTGTTCAACATCACACCATAGCTCCTTTATTTGTATGCAATCAAAAAAAAGATGTTCTAATGTTTCGATATGAACACCACAAAAGCTGCACATTGGAGAGTCTTTAATTTTCAATTGGAATAAATACTTGTTAGTAGGGAGTATTCTATGGAGTATCTGAAATTGCAGCCAATGTAATTTTGACTCTTGTGTAGCTTTGAAGGGAAGTTCAAAAATCTTATTCCAATTACTTTCAACAAAATTGTACTCATTTTCTTTCCATTTTTTTTACAGAAGTAATTGTCTCTCTTTTTGTGTGCAAAAGAATATTGTATATATCTTTACATCCTTTACTGTTTTTATAGAAGAGCATGATAGACTTTGGGAGAGTTGGTCCTATTATTTTTTTTCCAAAGTGATTAGGAAACTCGGCTAATACTGCTTTTTTAAGTCCAGCATATTCAACAAAGTTAGTTTTTATGTTTAACTTGAGCATATCTTGTAATCTTAAGAAATTTCCGTCACTATCAAGATTTTTGATGAAAACAAATCCTGCATTGTAATAATGTTTCAGGAAGATGGATGCATTATCTATCTTTACTTTGGGATTAAACCATGTGTTCATTTAGAATATAAGGGTTAATCTGACTGTTGATATTGATTATTTTTACCCAGCTTAAGAAAACATCTTTCCAAAACACATTATTTATTCTTTTTGATATATTTAAAATAAAGTCAGACCCTTTTTGCAGTAACTCTGATACTTTCATTTGAAGAGTGGACTCTAGAAGTTTTATCCATTTGGAGTCAGCATGAAATAATCGTCTAATCCATGATGATTTTAAGGCCACTGTGAAGTCAGTATAATCAGTCATTTTTAAACCTCCAAATCTATAGTCTTGGACAACCGTGTTTTTCTTAATTTTATGTGTACTACCTCCCCAAAGCAATTTATACAGCGCAATCTCAATTTTTTTAAAAGTATTCCTGCCCAGGGTTAGGTAGGGTTAGTATTAAGTGGTTAAGTTTAGGGATAAGTAATGATTTAATAATTGATAATCTGCCAAGTGGTGTTAGTTTCCTTCTTTTCCACTGATCTATTAATTTTTGTATGGTCGATAGCTTTGGAATGTAGTTATTATCAATCATTTCTCAGAGGTTTACAGATAATTTAATTCCTAGCATTTCAAAGCTTGTATTGTTCCAGTTTAATTTCCATCTAGAGTGGTGAAATACATCTTTTGAAATTTTTTGCTCCCTATCCACACCATGTTTGTTTTTGAAAAGTTTATTTTTAATCCAGAAATGTTTGCAAAAAAATCTTGCTCCCTTAAGATACCATCCATGGATTCCGGTGACCCATCTGAAATTATAGAGGTGTCGTCAGCATATTGGGATAGTTTATATTCTTCACCTTCAATTACAATACCTTTAATATCTTTATTATTTCTTATTAAGATTCCCAATATTTCTGCGCATAATATAAAGAGATATGGAGATATTGGGTCCCCTTGTCTACAGCCTCGGCTCGTAATTTTTTGATAGTAGCAGTTAATTGTAGTTGAAATATAGGATTTACCCCTCTTACCCTTAAACTTTTGGATTTGAATAGAGCCTTGATTTCATCTTTAAATTAACTTTCGGACAATTGTAAAACCAACTTCTACGGCTGTCCATCCCTCTTTCAGGTGTCTGTTGTTTATTACAGATTACTTCTAAAATTTTCGGGATTCATAATGTATTATAACTGGGACAGAAATAAACATTAAATACAGCTGTAACCCCCCCCCCCCCCCCTACCTCTACCCCAATATTTCCCCAAACCCTACAATTTGACGAAATTCTTGGGAAATTTTTCGATACTCAATGTAATGCTCCAGTTTGACATGTTATAACCGTGTCCAATTATCGTGCAATGGTTGGACGAATAGCTTTATGGCGTGGCGTCTACAGCACACACCACTTGTCAAACACTATAATCCCGTAGGGATTCGGGTTGAATAGGTCCTCAGTACTCCTTGTTTGTCTTAAAAGGCGACTAAATAGGGCGGTCCTTCGGATGATGTTAAATGAAGCAAATATGAATGTGTGATATAAATATTATGGCAACATGGCCAACATCATCGTTCATTCTACATTTCTACAATCACGTGACCGGGTTGACTCAAGTCATCATAATGAAATAGGTTATTTCCCCGACCTCTAGATATTCTTCAGCTAAGAGCTCCTCGAGTTGATAATGAAAATGTAATTGACATGATTGTCCTGCTTTAAATCACTTAACACTATCAAAATGAAAAGTTGTATTTCATGCCTTCACTTCAGACTATGTGCATAAATCGTAATGCTGGGATGAACTTAATTGTTCGATTTTAGATAACATAAACTGATCGTAATGAGAAGAGCATCTTTATTTCCCGACTTTAGGCTACATCATTTGATGTTTAAATCTGATGAAATTGTTGTCTTATTTCTCAGACTTCAGATTACTTGAGTTAAATGCAAGGTGAAGGTAACGAACAGTGACCAATCGCATAACTCCTACAATCAATACAAAATAGATAGTTGGGCAAACACGGACCCCTGGACACACCAGAGGTGGGATCAGGTGCCTAGGAGGAGTAAGCATCCCCTGTTGACCGGCCACACCCGCCCGTGAGCCCTATATCCTGATCAGGTAATCACCGCAATCAACATCAGTGTGCCAGGGACGGCTTAACAATCGGTATGAAACACGTCAGACAGCATTTGACCCAACGATAGGTTGTATTGATGAACTAGATCGTTATAACGACCATAGCATTTGCGAAATGCTGACTTCAATCGAGACTGTTGAAGCCCTGTACCATTAAATTGTTTGTCAGCAGCTTACCTCGATTTAAAAACTGACTATACGCAGAACATGCTCTTGCATATCGAATCAATTGAGATATATAAACACCATATGCAGGTGATAATGGAATATTGCTACATAAATATGGGAAGCTGAACTCATCCCGTTTGTCATACAGTTGAGTTTTCAGTTTGCCGTTAATGTCTACTTTCAATAAAATATCTAAGTATGAAGCAGAAGTGGACGACTCTGTGGTGTTTTTTTATTTCGAGATCACAGGGATATATCAAATCGACATATGGATGAAAGTTATTATTGTTAATAGACAAAACGTCATCGATATATCGAAATATCACAAGAGATATTTTCTTCTTGCGTAGAATTTTTTGAATAAATTCTGTTTCATATGAATATAGAAACAGGTCAGCTAACAAAGGAGCCCAATTCGTGCCCATGGAAATTCCAACAGACTGTTGGAAGACCTGATCACCAAAGACCACGAAGATATTGTCAATGAGGAACTCTAGCATATTTCAACTTCAGAGTACTTGTGCGTGGAATCAGAGTGGTGTTTAACAAAGTAAGTTTTTGAATGACTGATCACTAGATATGAACATTTCCGTTTTCGTTTTTTGTTGAAGAATCAACTATCTATGATATCATAAAGTCTAGTCTTTAATTTATAGTGAGGAATGGTCGTGTACAGTGTTGAAAAGTCATAGGTTTTAATGTTATTGATTTGGGGAAAATTCTGCGATTAAATATAATGATGTTGTTTACTTATTTCCAACACGTCTGATTACTTGAGTTAAAATATATCTATATTAATATGATCAGCATCCAATAAAAAAATCTCCGCTCGGCGAAAGGATACAGGGATATCCTCGCTTTTAAGAGTATCAATTATTTTGTTCGCGTTTTGTTCTTCAAGGAAGATTGTTTTTCATTAATATGATTTATTGCAATAACTTGTGTATAACTTGTATGTTCTATGCAAGGTTCAGGGGTGTAAGGTTTTTTGTTACAAACCCGGGTATTTGAAATCAACTGCAGCTTTTGACTTTTCGCAGAGGATGTGAATATTGGCCGCGGATATAGACACATTATAGAAGTTTTTATATTTTTTTCGTAAATTTGACTGCGTAATGTGGAAATACATTTCTTTAGGTTATTGCGTCAAACACAGCAATGCCGGAAAATCACGGTGACGCTGCGTACAATATTTGAGGTTTTAATTGCGTGAATTGTACCTACAGGACTAACCCTTGTAATATTTGTTTCCGTTATTTCTGTGCAGATTTACACATAATATCAACGAGGACGATTTATGATCTTCTACAAGACTCATTACAAAATTTCAAAAAGGCTGAAAAGATAACTGAAGTAGTCAAAAACACAAAACACTAAAAGACTGAATGAGTAATAATTGAACATACAACTTATCCTATTTCGTTTCGTTTCGCCATTGGATGCCAACCTTGAGTTTTCAATTTGTACCATTATATATTGTTCCAGATTCTTTCACGTAAATTTGTCTTTCAAACCAGTGTTTCAGCGTATAACTCAGTTTATTTCGTTTCGGCCTTCAGTATCGACTTTGTGTTTCTGGATCTCACCATTGTTGAATCATTTCATAGATGTCTGTATTTTTACAATTTATCTTCTCAAGCTCACGGCAGGTGTGACCGGTCGACAGGGGAGGCTAATTCCTCCTAGGTACCTGATCCCACCTCTGGTACGTCCAGGGATTGTTTCTCCGCCCCTTCTTTTATATAAATTTATTGGAACATTTTTCCGTTTGTCCTAAGGAAGGGAAACATACAACATCACAGACAGATTAGGATTGTAATGAATGAAGTCTTTGATACTAGTGATGGGGATTTTAAAAAAATAGAATGGGGGATTAATTCACTAGCTGCGAGTGGCTAACTTTTGCACAACTGATTTACGTTGATAGACCTATGACATAGCTTTATTTATGATATCAAATTGACTTTCTGTTAAGGTATATCACTCCTGGTTAACAAAGGAGAAATACGATCAACAAATGAGAAATGGGAGTCATATCCTTAAAAAGCAAAAGACAATGCTGGTAAAATCTACAACATCTGTGAATAAAAAGGAACGGAAAACACCTTTGTTACTTCATTTAGAATAGTCTAGTTATAGTATTAAAATGTGTAAATATAATGCTACCATGTTGGCAACGATAGGGATAATAACAAAAGTGTGGACACATAATGAAAAATAATCTGAAGGTATTATTTACTAACCTTTGATGAAATTGCATATTGGGCGCGAAAACAAGTATTAATGAGTTTGTTTATTTGAGAAACCTTCATGTTTTGATCCTGGAAAACTTGTAAATTTTAGAATCGGGGAAGGTTTTAGGTTCCATCGGCGTTTGAACTCAAATTGATCTACGTAACAGGCAGGTATTTCCACTACTTTAACATTAATGAATGGATCTGTCAAAGAGGAAATAAACATTTACTCGCTGCAAATCCATTTTAAAATTTCCCCGTTCCGGTTTGAATTGTGTGTAACGATAGCTTACTACACCAAATCTTATATATTTTAGGACACTAAGTCACAAAAAAGCGATTCATTTCTTTTGTGAAATTACTTTAATTCCAAGTTCAAATTCGTCAATGTCTTTTCTGGTATTTTGTAAAAAGTATACGGTACCAATTTTGATGCACCAGATGCACATTTCGACAAATAATGTCTCTTCAGTTATGCTCAAGCCAACATTTTGGAAATTCGACATAACAATAAACTTGTAAGAGCTAACAGGAAAACTGGAGTCCCAAAAAACTGGAGCCAAATTCGTCCAAGGATAAGAGCTATGCATGAGGGAGATAATCCTTAATATTGAAATGAATTTCTGAATTTTATTCCGGCAATTAAGTATACATCCGTATTTTCAAGCTAGTAACGAAGTACTTAGCTACTGGGGTGTGGAGACCCTTGGGGACTAACAGTCCACCAGCAGAGGCCTCGACCCAGGGATCGTAATGTAAAATTTATACGGTACCAATTCTGATGCATCAGATGCGCATTTCGACAAATAATGTCTCTCCAGTGATGTTCAAGACAAAATTGTGGAAATTCGAAATAACAATAAACTTATAGTTTCATAACTAAAAAAACTATCATCTTCTTATGTGTCTGATGTTGTCCTGGGAATTAAAATAAGTAATTTCACAAAAGAAATGAATCGCTTTCTTGTGACTTAGTGTCATAAACTGAACTGAAAAACCTTTTTGAAAATCATGTTTTTCATACACTGTTTTATATATTTTGCCTTTTTGACATGTACTTATGACATTTTATCACATATTTCATGACTAAATCCATTCTTGCTGATTGAATAATCTCTTTCAAGGTGTAGAGAACCACTTTAAGGTTTATGGCAGTTGAAAAAAAATATCGAAAGTCGGAAAAATTTGAAAATTAGTAAACATGCATTATGGGTCTTGAAAAGCTTTTGGTCAAAGTTAAAAATATCAGTATAGTTTTATATAGTACATGTAGGGAAAAAAAGAGTGTTCCTAATATTTCCAAATTTGCTACGTGAAATTTTAGATTTGTTTCTACCGCCAATTGAGATAAATATGTAATTCCTAGGACAACATCAGGCACATAAGAAGATGGTAGTTTTTCTAGCTTTGACACATTTTGTGCTACTTATCCAAATATGAAAATCAGTTGTTTTTTTTCCAGAATATACGAACATCATGCAATAAAGACTTGGATTGAACACCACTTCCAAAAACATTAGTTTTAAAAAGTTGGCAAATCCATTTATTCTGTCAAAGATATACAATGTACTGAAATGTAAAAAAAAAAAATCCAATTGCTTTTCTGAACTTCTCAACAAAAATTCCTCTGTGATAACAGGCAAAACAAAATGAAATGAGCTCTTAGAAATATATGATACTGAGTGGAAAATAATCCACGATGTTCCTTTCAAAATAACAAACAAGAGTAAACTTCAACGGTTCAAATATAGAATACTTGATGACATTTTAGCAACAAACTCATTTCTATTTTAAAAAAAAAAAAGGTGAACTAAAAAATGTGTAAATTTTGTCACAATGAGGAAGAAACAATAGAACATATACTATGGGAATGTAATTGTGTTTAATCATTTCTAGGTGATTTGGAAATTTACTTAGATCGAACAAATTGTCAAATAGTCTTTCTAAAAAATGTCTTTTATTAGGCATCTTTGAGAAAAGCAAGAATATACAAAATATTATCATCCTTTGGCTAATGTATTATATTTATATAGCAAGGTGTCCAGAGAAAAAAAATAGTGTGCGTTTTGCAATATCTTTTTAATTGTTTTCTATGAAACACAAAAAAATAATTTCTTATAAA
The DNA here is from genome assembly GCF_947568905.1 of Ostrea edulis. Taxonomy (NCBI): domain Eukaryota; kingdom Metazoa; phylum Mollusca; class Bivalvia; order Ostreida; family Ostreidae; genus Ostrea; species Ostrea edulis. The sequence continues at coordinate 90,636,475 of NC_079166.1, read as the reverse complement.
AATGGTGATGCTGAAAAATGGGATGCCCTTCGGAACAGATGGAACCAATTTTTTCCGTAGATCCCCCTCTCTCTCTTTCTATCTATCTCTCTCTTTCTGAAATAACGAAACACTTCTGCAATTCTATATTACATACATATTATGAAGATATACCATGAACTATTTACAAAATGTTTGTTGAAAAATAATGAAAAATAAAAAATAAAAAATATCCTGGAACAGAGAACATATGAAAATGGATCAACAGTGAGTAGGCATTGATTTCTCTGTGCCAAATCCATGGATCAATATTCATGTTGTTGAGATATTGTGTATGTTGCGTAAATCCAAGCATATTTGATTCGATACTTGGATCGAAACCTAAATTGTCACTTTCCATCATTTACATATTTTTCAGAATCAAACATGAAGGCTTGTGAAGAAACGTGGATGTAAGCTATGTCTGTCCACTTCTCTACAGGGAATAGTTTGTACATATGTAATGTATGCCTGTCTGTCTGCATGCATGTGTATTGTATGTAAGTGTATTTATAACAATACAATCACGGAGATAGCACACATTTCGTTACGAAATCATAAACTTATGTATTCCAGAAAAGCTAACAGCCATCATTTCTCTCTTTTCCATTAACGTTTTTACATACGTATGAAAAGTTCAAGACAGATTTATGAAAACGTAAATATTACAAATATCGTAATTTCCCAAACTGGATGTAAAATGTTGATATTCACATGACATATTAAATATTAATACGAAATGGTTGATTCATTTCCCTTGCATCACACTGCTTCAGGTACTAGCTGTGTACCATGTGGTTTCATAACTGAGTCAATAGTCCCCACTCCCACTCCCGCTTTAAATATTACAACAACGTTGATTGTAATTATAACGAATGGTTGACATATTGTAAATGAAAAAGTACAAACTACTTGAGCTGTTTATATTAGCAACGTAGAGTTAATTATTTGACAGGAGGCTACTTGGGTTAATTATCATAATTCTTTGACCCCAGGCTACTTGATCTCAAAATATTGGATAAAAGAAAATGTTCATTTAATTTCCCCGACTTCAAAGAGCCTGAATTCATCGTTATGATGAGATTAATTCAAATTCGTAGAATCAGACTATTTGAGGTAATTAGACGTATGACCTAATTCTCTGAGTACATATTACTTAAGCTGATCATAATGAGATTGTTGACTCAATTCGCCAAGTTCTTGGTAGCCACCAGCGTCTTCTCTGTTGTTGTAAATCGTTGCACTATGTTCATTGTCTTCTGTGTTGTCGTAAATCCCTGTATTAGGTACATCTCCTTTGGTAGACAACTGCTCTTTCGTTTTCTGTTGGCTTTTTGATAGCTGTTTCTTATCTCTCAGATAGCTATTCAAAATGAAAGTACGGCATGAGTTTGATAAGTGTTATAGATCATTGCATTTGTTATAGAAAAGATACTGACAAAATAGGTCATGCCCTTCGTACATGCTAGTTTACATTGAACTTGAATATAACATCTTTACACTTGATAGTTAAAAGTCTTACCGGACAATGAAATATATGTTAAGAACAACACTTAGACAGAAATCTGCCACAAGCCTGTAAAGAGCTGGGTGTAATTGACTGCTTGCACCGCAATCTGATGACTGTCCAATTACTGCAATAAAGTATGGAATGCTCGAGGACAACATAGTTAACATGATTCGCAATGATTTTACTATCCTGTCTGTCCTTAGTATAAATAAAGTTAACGGGAGTCTAAAACATGTGTTTCCACAACTGTTTAGTACATGTAGTACGAAATACGTTATCAAATCGTCGTCTGAAAATTCATGTTCCATGTTCTTCTCACAGTCATGAAGTCTATACATCACCTGATATATCTTTCACACGGGTAGTAATAATAAATATTTAGGCTGCCGGGAGACAAAATGGAAGAGAAAATAAGATCAAGGAGAAGTGAGGTTTTTGAAGGTTAGTCATTTTGATCAGGATCGCTTTATATTTTCACGATTTATTTATGATGGGAATGGTTTCAAAATGTTACTACTTCACAAAGAATTTGATCTGAAAAAAAAATGTTGCAAACTAGTTTTGAATGGAAAAATATTATAACAACGTTACGATATTCACAAGAATTTGAAAACAATCGCTTGATACCTGCATATATCAGAAAGGAGGTAGTTTTTTTTTCTATCGCCCTAGTCCTTCTGTATGTATAATTGATACATCGAACTTGATATATCTTGTTCTAATTTTATACATATGTAGGAACAATATAAATCTCATTTTCAAAATACGGAATATAATTCCGAATGGATACTTATATGTTTTGTATTTCCACGTGCTCTTATTCATTGAAATTTTCAAATCATAATCAGGAAAAAGACTATCCACCGCGCAGAATACAGCTGTTTATACATGTGCATATACTTAGATTGCCGCCCATCTCACAAGGAATAGACGTGTTGTTTATATACATACTTTGATCGCCGCCTTCATATTATTATTATCCACCTGTATGCATTACTGGTATATCCTTGATGTAAAACTTATACGGTACAATGTTGCTGCACCAGATGCGCATTTCGACAAATTATGTCTCTTCAGTGATGCTCAAGCCGAAATTTGGAAATTCGAAATAACAATAAACTTTAAAAAAAGAACTATAAGGAAATCTAGAGTGCCAAAAACTGGAGCCAAATTCGTCCAAAAATAAGAGCTATGCATGAGGGATATAATCCTTAATTTTGAAATGAATTTCATCCAATTGATGGTGCTCTTCACGTCTGTGCTTGCATTGATCAGCTTATCTTTTTTCTAGAGACCTACAGGTCAGCTAATAGTCTGTACCATTATTGACATTTTTTGCAAACGAAATAATAATGTTATGTGAATTATTTTATCGCAGACCTTTTTGGACAGACTAAACTGATTGTTATAATGATTGTTATAAATAGAAACGAATATGTTCTCTCCCGCAATATTACCGACGTTTTATACTATTTTTGCATTGTAAAAGAAATGAAGTAAAACATTCTGATAAATATACCATGTTTAATTGCAGGCGGCTCTATTTCAAAATTGCATTAGATCTTTTAGGGGTCAGGTTGCATAATAATACCTATGAGATACATATAATTTTGTATGTTTTCCCAAGTTATTTTGGTCGCCAGTAGTTTAGTTTGTTATACAACTTCATCATATTTAAAATAAAACTTTTTTTTAAATTTCATAATAATGTTCACTTTTACTGTTTTTATCAAATAACAAGCTACGGAACTGTATTATTGCCAATTTAGAAATATGTTTGCTACGAGAAACTAAGTCGTATGTATGAGTTGCTAAAACGACAGACAGTATATCGTTTACCAATCAACAATACCTGTTAGACTTCATTATATTCCACATAGAGTATATCCGGTTCTATCTCTGAACGACAAAATTGTTTTCAATATTCATTTCATGGGACGCAGTTTTGCCGCAAAATATCTTGAACGTTTTTCAGCTACATGTATTTATATATTGTATTATTTTGGTTATTTTAAGTCTGTAACTTTAGATATATTACTAGGCATATTGTATTTAAGTCATTATCTAAATGTAAGAAAAAAACCATGACAGTGAAAGGTTAAATGGAAGGTTAAATGCATGAATTATTTCTCAAAATTCAGCTGGAAATACTTACACGAAATACACGTTCCTGTCACACTGTCACAACACATATCACAGCTGATGGCACATCTCTCTACACAGTTGTAGCCAAACCAACCTTTATCGCACTCTAACAAAAGACGGAAAAATATTGCACTAAATGATCAAGTCGAGATATTGATAATCCGAAATAACAATAAACTTGTAAGAACTAAAAATAAACATAGCGCTAAAAACTGGAGTAAAATTCGTCTAAGGATCAGAGCTATGCATAAGGGAAATAATCTTTAATTTTGAATGAATTTCTAAATTTTTTCACAGCAATTGAGAATACTTCCATATTTTCAAGCTAGTAACGAAGTACTTAGCTACTAGGCTGTAGAGACCATCGGAAACTAACAGTCCACTAGCAGAGGCCTCGACCCAGTGGTCGTAATACTAAAAATGCATTTGAACATATCAAGAGACGCAACCATTGGAATGTGAAGTTGATAATTTCGATCTTTATTCGGATTTCACATTGCAGAATCTGAGAATATCCGTATGTCTAACGGAATATCTATTGTTCATCGATCACCACTTCCTAATCACTACCCTAAACAATGAAGAAATGCCTACACTTGTATTTCCTCAGTTCATACCCATTCTTCTAAAAGCGTGGAGATGGCACTTGAGATATTTAGTGATAACATATCGTTATCTTTACTCAAGATATACTCTTTTCGTTCGATTGTTTGTATGTTATTTAACATCTTCAGTGTCATGCGCCAGTAAAAAGGAAATTCCTAAGCAGTAAATATCACCGTCAAAACAGGCATCGACTACATTAAAATGAATACTTGTACTTGTCCTGTCGAATAGCTACATGTATGACTTCTGCTATCAATTTATTGCAACATAATATTAACTTCCAAAAAGCTAGTCCAAGCAACAGCATATATATATATATATATATATATATATATATATATATATTCACTGTTACACTCCCCATATCTTACAGTAAGGTTGTACTCCTTGTACGTATGAGTCTTATTTGCAGCATGTGTAACACAGAGCATGCTCTTAAAATTGTTCCATCAAGGCTTTGTTATCGAAAGACATAGCACTGCTTTAGTGTATGATCCATGTTATGAATAAGATATACTGTGGCTACTTTGCTACGGATATTCTATGATTTTCATTGCTGTCGGTTTTTTATGATTTTATAAGAGCAATTTTTAACGGACACAAACTTATGATGTCGGTTTTAGATAGATCGTTGATTCGGTGGCTCTGGGACACAGATTAATCCGGGGTAGTTCAACATAACTGTAGTTTATATCACAAAATAACACTAAGTGGAGGATACACCACAATATTAGCTGATTCACACCTATCATTTTCTTAATGCTTTCATTTTAACAAACACTAATCCCCGTTACCCAAGGATAATCCGTGCCAAATTTAAATAAAATTAAAAAGTCGATAATGTTAAATACTATGACCAGATGCCATGACGTAAACCGGACAACTGGCGATCATCAAGCTCACTTCACAGGACGAAACTCTACCATTCAGTTCACAGAAAATCCATCGAAAGATCTCTAAAGGTGACTAATTTCGCAGTGGGGTTAAGGTGTCCCTAGTAAAATAACAGGTCATAAAAGAATATTCAAATTAAAGTAAAATTCTTCCAAGCGCCGCATATTTATTATTTGTAAGTTCGAATGTGTGCTTTGTAACTAATGGGGATGCGTAGGCAATTAAACGTTCATCTTTGTAAAGGTGTAGTTGCATCTCCGTAAGTGCCAAATCACAAATATGAAGTTTAATATTTTCATTTAATTAAACTTTACTTGTTCAGAATTCCTTTCAAATTCTGTAATTTCTCCATCAAATTTATTACTTGCCCGCCGTAAAATGGCTAAAATATTAACAAAACGGCATACATCCATAATCAATCAATCAATATTACTTGCACTTTAGGGGATCAATGGGATCTTTATATCATATTCGATAGCAGTAAAACATATCATTTCTGTATTACATTAGTTATATTACCGTATTGCGTAACATCAAATAACACCATAGTTCTAAGAAATTTCACTTATATTACAATTCTGTAATAGTTATATCACTAAGTGTAATATATTTCATCACAGTGCCATATATTACCATTTACCTAACACGTATGGGTAACTTCAACTACATATGACACTTCTGTTGGCTTCAATGTTTAGCCAACAATTTGTTCAATTTCACCAAAACCCTTACTTTGTTGATCTCTCTGTAGTTAAAAAAGCACAACCACATCAAAATTGAATAAATCACCTTCTGTACAATTGCTTCTTTTGTAACCCCTGTCACATCCTTTGGTGCACGTGCCGTTTACGTGATAACACTGCTCGTTACCTAAACAAATTCCACAAGGTTGACTACAGCTTAGTCCAAATGTTTTACCATCACATTCTGTGGAAATGAAGATGCATGTAGATATTTTTAAAATGATGGATTATTTATTTGGGCGAAAATGAGATAATTAATCATCAACAATGATATTTTTAAGTTATTGTGGTATCTAGGTAGATACTCATGCATTTCGTTATGAGGCCAAAAATGAAATACAAAATCCATGCAGTTAAGTATCATGATATTTCTTTACTTGAATCACATTTGTGATTTTTCCACCCCGACTGACATCCATTCTGACACTGTCCTGTTACTCTGTCACATCTCTCAGGGACTCCACAGTTGATGTTACAGCTGTCTTGGCAGTTGTAACCATAGCGACCTTCTTGACATTCTGTTCATAAACAAAATACGAAAGTTATAGTGAATTACAATGAATGGATACGCAGTTTCAATGACGAGGGCTAAACATGTTATATGCCACTGAAAATTATTCTTCTCTAAAAAAGGAAAACAAATTTATTTTTTAAGCCTCACTCAAGACTGCCCGATTATAATTCGATTATGTGAAACACATTTTCTCTACAGGCTTTGTGGTTTAGAAAGATACAAAAATTATTTGATACAAAATGAATAGATTTATCCATACAGGGAAACCAAGGACAGTTGTCCAAGAATTCATGCACCAAAAGGAATTTTCCTTTGTTTTCCAGAAAATTTATGTTTTGGGTACCACAATGAATAATATATGAAATACAACAACCTACGATAATTCTAGTATAAAAAGGTGAAAATGACAAGTGGTGATCAATCTCATAACTACCATAAACAATGCAACATTAAGACTGTGGCAACCTTATTATGTATCAGATACCTAAGAGGAGTAAAACATCCCCAGTTCACTGGTCTCACCTGCCTTTAGCCCCTCATCTTGATCTGGTAAACGTAGTCCGCAGTCAAAACCAATATGTACAAATGGCTTGACAAATGCTTTGAAACACGTCAAACAGCATTTGATCCAATTACAGGTTGTATAGGCAAGCTAAATTGTTATAACGAAATGCTGACTTTAAACGAAACTATTGAAATCACTTCCATACCAACTTGTTCGAGAGTAGCCTGCCTAAATTTTAAAAAAGATCAAACGCTGAACAAGCCCTTGCGACACGAATCAGTTGAAAGACATATACACCATATCCAGGTGATAATGGGAAGCCAACGATGGAGAAGCTGCAAATACTGCTATATAAATATGAGAATTTGACGATGGGGAAGTTAACATTATCCCGTTTGTCATAAAGTTGAGTTCCTAGTTTGCTGCCAACATTTATGTTCAATAAAATATCTAAGTACATAACAGATGTGGGTGTTTCTGTATCGGAATTATTTTTCTTGACTTTCTCTGTAGTCTATTTGTCAGTTTTTCTTAATATAACGATGAATTATACACATGGGTAACTTTTAATTTAAACATCCTGAGGTAGAACCAGAGGTGGATGACTTGAAAGGCATCAACATATTCCAGACACCTGGGCAGATTATGGGTAAATATATTTCACTGATTGAAATAATTAGAAATATTCTCATAATGATTGAGTGTACTGAACAAAAAAACTTAAAATTGAACCTAGTACATGTATGAATCATTTAGATATGATACGTGTAACCAAAACACTTATCATTCAATTTTAAAACATCCAACACATCCACATTTTCCCATATTTATGTAGCAACATTCCATTATTACCTGCATATGATGTTTATATATCTCAACTGATTCGATTTGCATGAGCTGGGTCTCCTTATGATAAGTGTTTAAGCAGGCTACTGACCAATAAGTTGATAGTGCCGGGGTTCCAAAAGTCTCGTTTAAAGTCAGCATTGCGCAAATGCTATAGTTTTTATAATGATCTAGTTTGCAAATACAACCTATAATTGGGTCAAAAGCTATCTAACGTGTTTCATACCGATTGTTAGACCGTCTTGGCACACTGATTTTGACTACCGATAACTCCGTTTACCTGATTAAGATATAGGACCCACGCGGTGTGTGACCAGTTGAAAGGTGATGCTTACTCCCCTTCGGCAACTGATCCCACCTCTGGTATATCCAAGGGGCCGTGTATGTCTAACTATCTATTTTGTATTGCTTATAGGCGTTATGAGATTGATCACTGTTCGTTATCTTCACCTTTAATCTAAGAATAACTTTAGGCACTTATCGTTTGATCGGTGTTCAACTAGAACTGATTGAATAAGAAAGACTCCAGCAGGGAACTTACATTAAAACTTTAGATACTACATGCGTTAGAGCTGACACTTAATTCCTTAATACTTGTAATGTAAGAAATAGGTAACTGTCATTTTCTGAAATTTGCATCCCCTGTAGGATCAACAATCTAAATACCTTTAAGCAAAATAGCAAAACGCTGCGTGTAGTAAACTATGTTGGGAGATCTGTTGTAACCTTGACCTTTTACTTCATGAGCAAAAATCGATTATTGATGTTTCCTTCAATAGTCAACTACTATCTGTATCAACTTTGAAAGTTTTTTCCCCTGAAACAGGTCAGAATAGAAACACTTGTTGATGAACAGATGGTCATAACCTGTGCTTGTCTTCCTTACATACGATATATATTTGTGTCAATGTTTCATACCAATTGTTTGGCCGTTCTTGGTACATTTATTCCGACTACGTATTACTTGATCAAGATATAGGGCTCACGGCGGGTGTGGCCGGTCCACAGGAGATGCTTACTACTCCTAGGCACCTTATCCCGCCATGGACCCTCGTTTGCCCAACTCGTTATATTTTATTCCGTAAATGGGCTTTGAGATTGAACTGTTATCATCACCTTTTCATAAAGAACTACTTCCTGTACAATATGGACATTTTCCAAGATATTATGTCACAAAAGGGCAGAAACGTTTTATTGAAGATCTGCTTAGTGTGATCCTGACCCTCGACTCTTTGGCCACAAAAAGGTATGTATAGGTGTTTTTCTTTAATCAGTAGCTGTTTTTGTATGAGATATGAACGGTCTATGTTTAAATCATTTCAACGTATCGAGTCATAAGGAAGCATCGTAAAGATAGAGACTGAAATTATGTGACCTTGACGTTTTATCTTGTGACTCCAACATCTATAATCTTTAATCGGTCTGTAGAGACCCTCGAGGACTAACAGTCCACCAGCAGATGCCTCGACCCAGGGGTCATAATGTTAAACTTATACGGTACCAATTTTGATGCACCAGATGCGCATTTAGACAAATAATGTCTCTTCAGTGATGCTCAACCGAAATCTTTGAAATCCGAAATAACTATGAAGTTTTAGAGCTAAATATAGACAAAAACAGCGTGCCATGAATATCATGAATATATATGTAATTATTTAAGTTAATCCACATTATCCATTAGATGCATGTGTTATACACAGTTAACACGGATATAAGATTTCGCGTTGATAATGAATTGGATATTGGCTGGGAATTGTAACGCAAACAAAACGCCTTCAAGCGTTTGATTTAAATTACTAATACACTCCCTCGTGCATAGCTCTTATCCATGGACGAATTTGGCTCCACTTTTTTGGCACGCTGTTTTTGGCTATATTTAGGTCCAAAACGTCATAGTTATTTTGGATTTCAAACATTTCGGTTGAGCATCACTGAAGAGACATTATTTGTCGAAATGCGCATCTGGTGCATCAAAATTGGTACCGTATACGTTTTACATACATGTAAGTAAATTTAATACTTATTACAGAATGTGACGGGAGATTGTATGGAGATAACTGTACACAACCCTGCGGTCAATGTCTGAATTTAGAACAGTGGCATCACATTAACGGAACATGTTTAAACAGCTGTGACAGAGGATATCGAGGGGGAAAATGTACTGAAGGTAAATGAATGTAAGTGTTCAATGGGGTCCCTCATTGAATACATGGGGGCTCTGTGGGAATTACACGGTACTTTCACCCACGCAGGCCCAGTAAACCACACAGGTAAAACTCTCGACCACACAGGTCTATCATTTTCACACATTGGGCAGACACACCTTCCCACTTCCATGGCCTGGTCAGAACCAGATGCCATTATCATCTACTGTCAATAAAATATCTAAGCATGAAAGAAAGTTGGACGACTCTTTGGTGTCTTTTATTTCGAGTTTATACTCGGCATATGCATAAACATTAGTAGTGTTTATAAAAAAAAACTCGTCGATACATCTACCTGTCGAATTAAAAGCCACAACAAGAGATTTCTTTCTTCTCAGGTAGAAGTTTTTGAATGCATTATGTATGTCTGGTCATCTGTCCATCAGATTCATGTTTGTCAGAGCCTCTGTGTACTTAATTAACTCACATGTTTGTCAGAGCCTCTGCGTACTTAATTAACTCACTTTTAGAATAATTGTTTCCTCGTGATGTACAATGTGTACATTTTCCTACTGACTTCTGTACGACACTAATCTTTATTTTTATATACCGTCAATAGTCGAGTAGAGTCGTAAAAGACGTATCTTTAGTTCTTTGACTTAATCAACATAAGAATAATTTCTTTATTGAGAATATCGTTCTCCTCGGTTGTTGCATATGTGCGATGTCATTGGTCTTTTGATATACCTTTAATGCAAAGTGTCCGCTTCATTATGCAAAATGCAGAAACGTTTGGGATTAATTCGGTAAACGCAATAAAAACCTGCATGAATATTTTCTCACATTCCACTTTCATTTTCAAATATCTTTATCAAACTACGAAATATGCAACCAATCGATTAATGCTGAGAATCCAATTTCAATTTACCCTTTAAATTGCGTTGAAGGGAATGACTAACAATAACAGTTCTCCTATAATGTTTTTCTATCAGTCAGTACATCGGTCTTCATAGCATGTGTTCAATACATAATTAATCTAGGCGATATTTATGGTTTTACTGACATTTTAGATATTTTTTTCGAGTTTGATATATCTGCAAATTAATATGAAAGTCATTTCCTCATGTATGGGTTGCCGTTGCAAGTAATGCGTGTATGAATACAAATAAAATACGTCTATCTAACGACAGAGACTCTGACGAAAATGAAAGTAGCATGTACATAAAACATCAACATAAGACTATACAAATGTAATAGATATACCAAAGGCAAATATAAGTTAAGGTATTGCAGATACATTGTGTAAGGTGCCAGTGATGCTGTATTTCAGTTTTATTGCCTATTGTTTTTTTTTATTTAATGAGTGTGCATTCGGGTCGTCAATTCTGGAAAAAGGTGAAAATAAAGAACAATAATCACTCTCATCACTCCTATGAGAGAGTTGATATACCAGAGGTGGGATCAAGTGGCCAGAAGGAGTAAGCATTCCATGTCGACCAGTCACATCCACCATGAGCTCTATATCTTGATCGGGTAAACGGAGTTATCCGTAGTCAAAATCAGTGCCAAGAACGGCCTAAAAATCGATAGGAAACACGTTAGACAGCATTTAACCCAATGTTAGATTGTTTCGACACACTAGATCATCATAAGGACCATATAATTTACGAAATGCTGAATTTGAACGGGACTGTTGAAACCCCTGCACCATCAACTTGGTTATCGCTAGCGTGCTTCGATTTAAAAAGTGACCAAAAGCAGGACAAGCTCTTGCGTATTGAATCACTTGCAATAATGGAATGTTTCTACATAGATTTTTGGAAGTTGACGATGGAGAAGATGAAATCATCCCATTTGTCATAAATTTGTGTTGTTAGTTCGCCGTTAATATCTACTTTCAATAGAATATTTAAGTATGGAGCGGAGATGGACGACTCTGTGGTGTCTTTTATTTCGAGTTCACGGGGATATATCGAATCGATAAATGAATGAAATCTCATCCGAAGGACTGTCCCATTTAATCGCTTCTTACGACATGCAAGGAGTACTGAGGACTAATTCTAACCCATATTTGAATTAGATGGTAATATGTAGATAACAAAAGGGGCATCTAAGGCACGGATACGTGAAGTTTAGATCCGTTTTTATTTGGCTTCTCCTATTTTTGTGAAATATCTAGGACCAGTTTATAATTGCATAAACCCAATTGGTTATTTTTATTACATCACTCATTGCGTAACATATTGACTATCAATTTACTTTTAAATAACCTTTTTAACTCCGATTATTCTTAAACATATTCAATATATCAATTTTAAATTTTCAGCAATCATAGAGGAGTGAGATGTAAGGAAGAACACCTGAGTTCCTTAAATACAAGATGCCCCGGAGCGTGATGGGCTAAAATACTGTCACAATTTTTACACGTATCTTGCATATTTTTCAATTTCTAAAAAAAGTTTTAGATAATGACAAGAGCTATATTAAGACATTAAAGAACTGTAAACGATAGTATTGTTTCGCCGACTACATTCTGGTTAATTTTCAAATCTTATCAATTTGAAATGATTTTATATCAATATAGATATTCATATGAACTTTTATAAACATTGATTTATTTGACTAAACAAAGAGATGTAACTCTATGATTTGGGTTAACATCATGTATTTCACTAAAGAAATCAATGGAAAACAGAAAATATTTTTAAAACATCTTCCACCACCCCGTGAAATGCAAATTCCTTTTTGCAGGTATTGTAAATTGTCATTTAGCAAATGTGTACTAAATCTTTTGTTGTTTCACTGAGAAAAACATGTTTACAGACCAAAACACTGCGAAAATGTTTACTCTTTGATCAATTGCAAATGAGGTTAAAGCGTGAGGAATGAAGATTAACCTTTTGTGCTCAATAATGTAAAGTGACTTGGCAACTGAAATTATCATTCATTGATTTCAATAAGCATTTTAAAATATATGACGTTTTAAAGCTCGGTTTTAAGGAATATATTTTCCACCGTCTAATCAAAAGGAATTTAAATTAAGAGCAGTTAATCAATCAACACTAGTATAAAACTTTATAATCAATCACTAATGGACTCTGCTTTGCATTTAAAAATATCTCTTTAGCAAAATTGCAGAGCTTTTTAAGATATACAAGTTGGAAATTTAGACTGGAATCCAGAGTTGACCTGCGTAAATGTTTTTTTTTACGACCAGTCGTAGAAATAATGGATCAAGAGGGGTCAAAAAGATTTTCTAAATATTGCGAAAGGTAAAAGAAATTTGCAAAATATGGTTAGGCATTGTGGCCTGTTTTCTTTTGTAAAGCCCACCTTATTTGAATGTAGGCAGCTCTATTTCGATATTTCTGTATCTGTTGCATAATCATACCTATGTGATACATATGTTCTTGTATGTTTGTTTTCGACTCATTCTAACCCCTACTAGCTATTCTGTTATATAACTTCGTCATTTTCAAAATAAATGACATTTTTTGCAATTCACATCACTCATTATTTTACTGCCTTTATCAAGTAACAAGCAAAGGCTACTTGGCCAGTCCTATTAACTAAGGCATATAAATATTATTAAGCAGGGTTCTTTATTATAAAATTCTGCAGCTACTAACGTCCGCAAAATGCTGATTGATTACATGATAAGGGATTTATTGTGGACTAGAGTTCAGAACTTGAATGTAATCTATCTCTTAAACAAAACTATTTAGTAAAGCTTTATTGAATATGTCACCTCACTATTTTAAAAAACTTGACATCTTTATTCTTTTTTGGCGACATCTTTTTAAGAAAATTGCAAGGTTGATTGCTAAAACTGAATATCCTTTCTCTAAACCTACAATCATTTTCTTACGCGTTGTAAAACAAACAAAATAGAAAATTACAAGACACAGTCCACGCTATCAAAGAGCTAGGTATGTTAGGGAGCAAAATCGGCCTTGTCTATAGATTTGATCAAATTGAAATACATGAAAGGCGAAGATAGCGAACAGCGATCAACTCCATAACTCCTATATGCAATACAAAATAGAGACAATATGCCATTGTCAGAACGTATTAATTTACGTCTCATGTCGTTTTCTTGTAAGCGTTAGTTACATCCGCAAATAGCGTCATGACGTTGACGTTTATGAACAAAGTCTTGGAAAGCAAACGCGAACTCCTTCAATAATATTTAGATTCTAAACCGAATAGAAAGAAATCTAGAAAATAAAAGATAATTCTGCTCCTTGGATTTAAGAACTACCCTAAACCATGATTTTGTATGCATCATTACCAAACTATTTATTTGTTTTATCAACGAGTTTGTCAATGAAGTATAGCGCAGGGACGGTGACATTTTTCCGGAAGCATTATGGGGAGTTCCCATCATTTTTCAGCTGATGAAGAGCAAATCACGTGACTCAATTGTGTAATTCTTATAGCGAGCTTGTCGTGTCGCTTTGCGACGCAAGCTTCCTTCGCTGTCAATGCATATTTATGATTTTTCAGCGACAAGCACATCTCCATTTGTACGCCTAGAAATAGAAATTAAGACAAGATTTGGTGTACAACTGTCCATCATAGCCAGCCTACTGCATCTGATTTGGCCCGGTCACCACCTGCATTTCAATAGCTCGAACTAGATTTTTCCATAAACTAATAATTTTCAGAATGTACCGGTAATTACCAATATATTATACCATTGTGCTTGCTAAAACAATAATACGTACATTGAGTTTGATTAATTTTCTTATATCACCGTACAGTTAATTTTGCAGCCCTTCACCGGCAATGGTGACGTCTCTATATGAGTGAAAGATTATCGAAAGGGACGTTAAACAATATACAATAAATCAAATCCTTAAAATATCTTCGTAGTTTTTGGTGATCCGGTGTGTTGGAATCCGCATGGACATGCGCTACTTTACTAACTGACATGTTTTTTTTTTATATTCGTACGTGGCAGAATTTATTCAAAAACTTCTACAAGAGAAGAAACAAGTTATTGTTGTTATCTTCAACTCGACATTTAGATACATTTACGATGTTTCATCTATTAATTTTTATTATCATGTTGATTCGATATGCCACAGGGAACTCAAAGGAGTTCACAAATTCTTCCACATCTTAATAATTTAATCTTTTATTGAGCATATATATTATGGGCGAACTAACAGCTCAGCTTTATGACAAATGAGATGATTTCACCTTCTCTAGCCAACTTCCAGTATTTATGCAACACAAGTTTTTATGTACTGCATATGGTGTTTAGGTTTCTCGATGCGATACGCAAGAGATTGTCTGAGTGTGATCGGTTTTCAAATCAGGCAAGCTATTGACAAATGAATTCACAGATTCGATAGTCACAATAACGATACACTTCACAAATATCTCTCATTAAGTTGTACGTTGTTTGGTGTTTTTTTTTTTTAAATTGAAATAACTTTAACATGCCCTCTTTTAAAAGCACAATAGCATGCATGAATAGTATTTGATATATTACGAAGAAGTATACATCATTGAGACACGTTTTATGTGTCCCTATTTCCGGCAACGCTGAACAATTTGTCAAGATGTCCATTTTTCTTGTATATCCTTTGTAGATCAATAGTGGGTTGATCAACTGTCATAGAAGCTGCTGATGGGGGTCGGGAGTATGGATTGTTGACCTGGAAAAGGTTAGCAACGTGGAATGTTTCTCGTCGAGGACCATTGTCACATTCTGGATAACTATTAACATCGTCGTGATTTTGTAAGGTAGAAGATATCCTGTCCTCCTTTCTGTAAGAAAAGTAGATTTATAAGTTTAGAAAGGTCATATCCCCATTTATGCATCTGTATTGCAGTTTTTAAGATTTGTCATCAGCAAAGAGAGGGAATATAATGACCTTTAGAACTATTTTGAGTGCTTCCATGAGAAATGAGAATATTTTCTATATTCACAAGATGAGATATCTGACACGATCACATGTTTGTTAGAAATATATCATGAATAAACCTTAAAGGAAAATGAAACAAGAGGCCCATGGGCCACAACGCTCACCTGAGTCACCTTGGCCCGTATATGAAGACTTTCCATATATATTTGCATGTAAAACCTTAGTCCCTATTATGGCCCAAACTACCCTTTGCAAACTTGAATCTACACTATGTCAGAAAGCTTTCATGTAAATGTCAACTTCTTTGGCCCAATGGTTCATGAGATGAATATTTTTAAAGCTTTTTCCTATATTTGTATGTAAAACTTTGATCCCCCCTTGGGGCCCCATCCTATCCCCGGGGGCCATGATTTGAACAAACTTGAATCTGCACTATGTCAGAAAGTTTTCATGTAAAAATCGGATTTTCTGGCTCAGTGGTTCTTGAGAAAATTTTTAAAGATTGTTCCTATATATTTGTATGTAAAACTTTGATCCCCTATTTTGGCCCCATCCAACCCCAGGGGCCCATGATTTGAACAAACGGGAATTTGCATTATGTCAGGAAGCTTTCATGTAAATCTCAGCTTTTCTGGCTTAGTGGTTCTTGAGAAGAAGATTTTTAAAGTTGTTCCCTATATATTTGTGTGTAAAACTTTGATCCCCCTCGGGGCCCCATCCTATCCCCGGGGGCCATGATTTGAACAAACTTGAATCTGCACTATGTCAGAAAGTTTTCATGTAAAAATCGGCTTTTCTGGCTCAGTGGTTCTTGAGAAAAATTTTAAAGATTGTTCCTATATATTTGTATGTAAAACTTTGATCCCCTATTTTGGCCCCATCCAACCCCAGGGGCCCATGATTTGAACAAACGGGAATTTGCATTATGTCAGGAAGCTTTCATGTAAATCTCAGCTTTTCTGGCTTAGTGGTTCTTGAGAAGAAGATTTTTAAAGTTGTTCCCTATATATTTGTGTGTAAAACTTTGATCCCCCCTCGGGGCCCCATCCTATCCCCGGGGGCCATGATTTGAACAAACTTGAATCTGCACTATGTCAGGAAGTTTTCATGTAAAAATCAGCTTTTCTGGCTCAGTGGTTCTTGAGAAGAAGACTTTTAAAGATTTTTCCTATATATTTGTGTGTAAAACTTTGATCCCCTATTGTGGCCCCATCCAACCCCAGGGGCCCATGATTTGAACAAACTTGAATCTGCATTATGTCAGGAAGCTTCCATGTAAATTTCAGCTTTTCTGGCTTAGTGGTTCTTGAGAAGAAGATTTTTAAAGTTTGTCCCTATATATTTGTATAAAACTTTGATCCCCCCTTGTGGCCCCATCCTACCACCGGGGGCCATGATTTGAACAAATTTGAATCTGCAATATGTCAGGAAGCTTTCAGGTAAATTTCAGCTCTTCTGGCCCAGTGGTTCTTGAGAAGAAGGTTTTTAAATGACTCCACCCTATTTTTGCATTTTTGTGATTATCTCCCCTTTGAAAAGGACATGGCCCTTCATGTGAACAAACTTGAAAGCCCTTTACCCAAGGATGCTTTTGGCCATGTTTGGTTGAAATTGGCCCAGTGGTTCTGGAGAAGAAGTCGAAAATGTGAAAAGTTTAATAAACAGACAGACAGACAGACGACGGACAAAAAGCGATCAGAAAAGCTCACTTGAACCTTCGGTAATATTACCACACGGTTTCAACTTTCATGCAATAGACGATATTTACGTTAAAACGTCTAACATGTATGCTGTTGGAATGAAAAGATAAATATAACAAACAGTGACCAATCTCATAACTCCTATATAACTCCTATAAACAATAAAAAAAATTGAGAGTTGGGTAAACACGGAATCCTGGATCTACCAGAGGTGGGGCCAGGTGATTAGGAAGAGTAAGCATTCCCAGTCGACCTGTTGCTTTTAGTAAGAATCAAACATCTTAAAACAAAGCCATCTTAGATTTGTTAAGGTTGAATATTCTGTTTTTGAACTACTACCGTATACTCTATATACAAACTCTAAGTGAAATAAAACAGTTTCAAAAGAGATATATGACAGGAATAAAACATTTGTATTTCTGTCGATCTTGGTAGTTACAGTAGGACTATTTCATTTATAAACAAAACTTACAAAAGAATCGGTATTGAATATATATGTATATATTTACATGTAATGGCATACATGTACGTGTTACAATATAACGTCAAATTGTTTCGCTGAATTTATCTCAGCCATTTTTATGGTCTATCTTAAAGTACCCATGCAGTTAATGTTTGAAGTATATAGAGGAATTCATTATGCTGCTATTGTGAAATCATGGCAGCATTGTAGGGGTGTAGGAATTCCTAATGCCGATTGTTAGGCAATTCGTGGCACACTGACTTTGACTACAGATACCTCCGTTTACCTGATCAAGATATAGGGCTCACGGCGAGTGTGACCGGTCGACAGGGGATGCTTACTCCTCCTGGGTAATTGATCCCGCCTTTGGTATATCGAGGGGTTCGTGTTTTCCCAACTCTCTGTTTTGTATTGCTCATATAGTTATGAGATTGATTACTGTTCGCTATCTTAACTTTTCATAGACTCACCTTCTCTGGCATTTTCTTTTTAAAAGATATCCTGCGAGGAAGATTACTCCCGTGGTAAAAATAACACATGCGGAAATTAAGCCTATAGAATTTTGAGACAATTCGGTTTCTTGTTTGGCATTCTTCCTTGTATTATCTTTGGGTTGATTAGAAATAGATGATCCAGTAGATGTTATAGAGGCTGATGTGGAACCACTTGTGGTACATTCTACATAAATATAATTCAACGTCATGTTTATTTCTCTAGGCACGCATTGTCTAATTTTTGCTAAGAACGTACTCATAATATATTGATTTCATAAATAATTTTTTTCGCCCGTGGCGTTTAGTCTGTGACAAATTTATAATCTTATAAATATCGATCTTAATTGATTGATTGAATATTGTTTAACGTCCCTCTCAAGAATATATCACCCATATGGAGACGTCACCACTGCCGGTGAAAGGTTGCAAAACTTGGGCCTATACTCGACGCTTATGGTCTTTAAGCAGGGAGGGATCTTAATCGTGCCACACCTGCTGTGACACGGGACCTCGGTTTTTGTGGCATCATCCGAAGGACTGCCCAATTTAGTTGCCTTCTACGACAAGCAAGGGGTACTGAGGACCTATTCTAACCCGGATCTCTACGGGATGTATCGATCTTGACGTTTCAATTCAATAGATCAAAACATGAAGATAACGAACAGTGACCAATTGCATAGTTCTTATAGATAATGAAAATTAGATTAGGGAAGGCATGGATCCCTGTAAACATTAGTGTTTTACTTTCGGGTCTAAGAATAGTAGATATCGCTGTTAACCAAGAGTTTAATGCTTACCATATTATAATTCCTCAAAATGTTTTAATCATGATTAAGATTGCATTTAATCGGTCATATACACTCAAATCAATAGCATTCGATTTATAGACGACAGCGCTCAGAAATACATACCATGAGTCCAATCGTATCTGTCTTTATCGGGGTCACACTGAAAGCAGGGGTCGCTATTTTTCAATCCCCCTCTCTGAACACAACTACCATTGATATAGCAGTATCCGTCCTGAAAATATACCATACACAATTACGATTTGCTGTGAAATGAAAAACAACTGTAGACTATGAATTGTTTGACATTGAACTTTCATGTCTGACCTGTAGAGTGAAATAAACACTTCCGGTGTCGTTGTTGAATATCTGACATTGGGACTGATAGACATACACAGAATATATCTCTGAGAATTGGGTGCCATCATTAGATATCTTGAACTGGAACGTCGTACTCCAGGTGTTGGTTTGTGAATATTCAAGTCTGCAATATCCTTCAAACAGGGTCCTCTCTTCCAGGTCCACTGTGTAGGACTCTTCTGATGCAGTGATATTTGTTTTTGTCATCTGTGATTTAAAGTAAAAGCATTGTATTAGAACGATTACGTAGTTATAGAAACCGTTAACTGTTTTCTTCCTGCAGCTCATGAAATACGAAAAATATATTGCTACTGGCTAGTTGTGATTGATGTGTGTCTTTGTAAGCGCTGGGCGCATTCACCAGCGATTATTAGGAAAGTTTTCAAAGTCTTTGAATCAGCGATATGAGGTATTTAAAACAAATAGTGTAAGGAACGGTAACCTAGGTAGGGATTGACAATGTCCTATGCACCCATTTGTGCTTTTGTTAAAATATCGACGCAACGCAACAGGGTTAAGGTGTCCCGAGTAAAGTTAAAACAAACATCATCAATATTGTACCTCAGTGCACTTCATACTATATGACGTCACAATATAAAAGTACGTCACGACGTACAGGGCTATATTTGTATCGCGGAGAAAATGTCATAATATTGTCATGCTATTTATTGCCGTTAGTGTTCAAGCTGTATGTGTTTAAATCTGTTTGTCAGATGATTTTTTCCCAGCTTTCTTCGGTAATACAATATGTCTTACGGCGTGACCATGTTTGAGGGCGAAGCAAAAAATGACATTAGTATCTAGACCCATAACAGGACAAAAAATATCCCGATATATTAGCACCTAACGTGTGAGGACGAAGTTCAATCAAAGTATTCTAATTTTAGACATTTTTGATCCGCCTATTCATTGAACGCGGGAAACGCTATGCAACTGATGTAAACAGTGCATTGTGACGTCATATTCAGCATCAAGTGTTTAGCAAATACACAAACATACATCTGTAGGAAATATTGTACAATAAAGCGTTAATCTAGGAGTGATTATATATGTATAGGATTAAGAAATTAAGATGTACATGCTTTTACGGATTTTATGTAACATCTCAGTACGACGTGAACTTGGGTACACGAGATTCAAAATGGGGAAATACATGTACACGCTATAGTATTCGAATCGACGCCATTGGGACCAAAATTTTCAAGTTCCATCGGTATGGTTTAATTTTTCATTAGTTTTCTATATTTTCCTTTTAAACATGTATATACGTGTTACCGATAGGGAGAGCTCCGCTCCCACGGCCCTTCGCCCTCTATAAGTCGCATATTTTTATATATAGTATGTGCACGAAAGATTGTAAAGTCATCTTTACATCACTTTGTGACCTTGATATCGCCCCCGATGTGTATAGTCATTTGGAATAAAGAAAACCAACGCATGTACATATCGACTTCATACAGGTGAAAGATGACGATATTTTATTTCGATCAAGGCATATTCAGAGAGGTAACTAATTGCAGATTTAGGATTTTTATACGGAAGGTACAATATTTTGCCTCGTTTAGATACGATTTGGATGTGATTGTGGAAAATGCCCAACATTTGAGTTGAGATAATGGAAATTGCTATATTTGAGAGGATATTGTACCGACCCGTATCACTCTTTAAATTTACAATATCAATGTCGACATATCTTTCACCTCTACGGAGGTGATAAACAACTAAAAGTCTAGCGGATGAAAATAGCTCTACGTCACTTGTATGACGACGTAATAGTTAAGCAAAGGATTTCCCCACGTGATACGATGTTTGTTTATGCATTGACAAACGATTTTTACTAAAAATATGCGACGCTTGAAAGAATTTTACCTTTATATGAATATGCTGTTATTACTTGTTATTTTACTCGAGACACCTTAACCCCGCTATGAATATCATATATTTCTTCAAACTACTTCAAATATTCTTTTACTATAATAGCAAGCAAATGGTTTGTGACACGTTTTAAAAAGGGTAGCACATGATATATAGACCACGTGGGTTGAGAGAGATTGCGTAGTTTCGGGGTTTGTAAACAATCCTCAGGTGTTGGCCAGAATTTGGAATGGAAAATGGAACAAAACGAAAAATACTGTATGCATTTTGTAAAATCAAAAGGCTTTTGTATTGTGAACAAGGGCAGCAGAAATTACAGAGAAAACGGGAAGTCATCGTGTTTCATCATTTCATATACGTCATAAGTAATGTATATACTTATGAATGAATGTATTTTGAAATCGTAATAACTTACTATTTAAGCAAGCGTTTGAGGGTACAGCCCCTTTCCCCGAATTTGCCATTTTCTGACACCCTCTCCCCACCGATTGTGACAGTATGTTGTTTCAC
The DNA here is from genome assembly GCF_947568905.1 of Ostrea edulis. Classification (NCBI taxonomy): domain Eukaryota; kingdom Metazoa; phylum Mollusca; class Bivalvia; order Ostreida; family Ostreidae; genus Ostrea; species Ostrea edulis. The sequence goes on along the minus strand of NC_079166.1, from coordinate 90,614,487 downwards.
AAATAGAAAATAAAATAAAAATGAAGAAAAATACTGAGAAAGAAATAAAGAGTTATAGCGCTTTTGCTGACGAAACGGCCGACTCAGAAATCTAAAGGGAAAACACCGGTTTACAACATTAGACTGGCGTGTTATTTTTTAATATAAGGCCAACGTTTTAAATGTTTCATTAACCAAGATAAATAACTGTCGCAGTTTAGCATTACTGACATTTATATGAATCGTTCTTAAATCAATAAACCATGTTCCTATGTGGAATGATGAACAATACAATATTTTCATAGATGCATTCATATCACACAACACCCCTTTTACATATGGTATTACTTAGCTCACTCTCTTTTTCTGAGATGGCTGCAGCACCTTTAATAAATTTCATCAGTTCATTTGCCTTTGGTTGATAATTCGAGTGTTTAGTTTTGGCTAAATATCATATGACAGTTGCTACATGAGTTTTTATATTTACTTTTGAGACGTCAAACTGTATAAGAGTTATTTTCCTCCCATGACCTATTTTTACTTATTGCATGCTGTGCATTTGCGCCCCTTTTCTTGTAGTATTTGTTTGGTTTTTCGTCAGCCACATTACGGTTTGAAAATCCTCTCCACACAGGAACAGGTTAGTGTAAACAAACGGAACTACAGTGATCTCGAAATAAATTCCTTTTCTTTAAGACGTAACTTGCAAATATTGGAAGTTATTTATGATGAAAATGACCAATATCTGTTATAATATATGTATTACATTTATAACACACACCCCTCAAGAAAACGACCCCCAAAACAGTGAAAAGCAAACAAAAACTTGAATGGGAAAATATTGGACTTGAACTCGGAATGTATGTTTTAAGTGTAATTTTACTGAACACCTAAGCCACTAGGCCACCCAGACATGTAAGTTTAAAGGTTTAACGTTTGACAGGCTGCTAAATCTCAAGGTAAATTTTGAGAACGATTTTTGTCATGTTTTAGCCATTTTCAACAAGCGGGTCACCTTAAACTAATTTTTTTCAAATGGACTTATGTACAGCCATACTCAAGTAAAACAATTTCAGTGGTTTATTTCTTGTTTAGGGTGGTCTTTTGCAACAGTTTGCATTTTTAAGGCCCTTTACGTTACATCTACTCTATATAATCACGGTGATGTTTACGCTTATCAAGGTACTATCAACATATAGTCATCCTTATTTAGTAATTTCGGTAAACACAAGTATAAACTAACATTATATAGCAAAATATTTGTAAAAAATGATATTCAAGAAAAAAGTATTTATGTCGGCGAAATTGCAAACCAAGTGCGCTATACTTCTTTTCTTTCAAATTATATTACGTTTTCCCTGGTAGGCATAAGCCTATCCAATGATAAGATACATTCATTCACCTGACAACAACATCGGAAAGATTACAATTATAATTATTCCAGTGATACCTCTTTTCTGTTCTTCAGTTCTTGTTTTTACTCTCTTTAATTTCTTATCAAACTGTGATCGCCATTTGATAACTAATAATGATACGAGAGGGATTGTTGCAAGCGCATATGCACTTATGACAACTCACTCTCTGTCCATTTAGATGTTGTTGTCATTATACCGCAATTATAATCGGATTAATTCGATTTAATATTTCTTTAGAATGTGAAATATAAAAAGTGAAGATAGTGACCAGAGATATATTGAAATTATGCACTTATATTTGATTGAGATGATCATATTTCATCAGGTGAATGAGAATACATTTAAAAACATTGGAATGATTTGCGACATAACTAGAAGGAGTAAGCATCCTTTGTTGGTTGGTCATACCCACCGTGAGCCCTGTATGTAGATTGGGTAAATGGAGTAATCCGTTGTGAAAGAAGGGCTAATAATTGGTATGAAACAATATTTGACCCAATGGTAGGCTATATTAGGGGATGCTTACTCCTCCTAGGCACCTGACCCACCTCTGTTGTGTCCAGAGGTCCGTGCTTGCCGAACTGTCTACTTTACATGACTTATAGGAGTTATGAGATTGATCACTGTACGTTATATTCACCTTTCATTGCAGAGAGATATGATACAAAATATATCAAATGAATACTTGTATGTTTCTAATATATTTATTATACCGTCACCTTAGAAAAATGTTGGTCCTCCTCCCAAAGATGTGACGTAACGTAAATCGATAACCGCAAGGATATATGTATTCAAATCAATATGACGTATGATCATTGTCATGTACGTAAATTAAAGTTTCTTCAGTACCTCGAGTACTATAAATGGTTCAAATTTTATAAATCCTGTGCCAAACTTATAGATTCTATATACCATTATGTGATTAGTCGTTACAGTGGTTGTTGGGACCCATGAGCTTTTTGTGACTGTTGTCTTTTACCTCTTTTCTGGTCAGGTAACATGTAGTTCCCATGTTTTCCAGGAAATATTCGCCATACAGCGTAATATCGTCACAAGGTTCGTCAGTCTTGTCACACACACCACCGTCTGAAATTCTTGTTATTGTTGGCGGTGCTAAAACATCAAAGGAACAGTCGCTCCCACCGTATCCATAATCACAGGTACAGTTTCCTGAAACATACATGTTAGGTATTGTTATGAGATTTTAGACAATAACGATCAGTGATGAATCCCATCAATCCGTGATCATAAATGTTACCTCCTGAGCAAAGACCTTTATTGCTACAATTGTTTGGACATAGATTAATCATTATCTCCGACAAGGTAGGTTGTTCCTTTTCCAGTGTTGAATTAAGAACGATATATGCTTGACATTGACTGAGAGCAATATTGAGATGCGTCTGTGTAAGATTTTCTTCTCCAGCCACCTGTGCAAAGAACAAAAGTTGATATCATATAGCATTACGTTACAGAGTAATCTCTTTCTACAAACAGTATCACTCTCGATGAACTATTGAAGATAACAAACAATGAATCAATCTCATAAATCCTAAAATCGATGCAAAATTAAGAGAAGGGCAGAAACAAACTCCTGGAAAAATAAGATCGAGAGTACTTCCTATGTCAATATACTTACAGAAAGGTCACTAATGCAGTTCAGGACGCTTTCGTTGCTGAAGTTTGGCACAACTTGAAGACATGTTCCGTACAGTGAAGATTGTTGGAATGCTTTATAGCATGTATCCTGAGCCTCTGAGACACTAATGACCTGACGCTTCCCCCGTGCTTCTCGCTGAAAATAAGTTAGGTTAAAGCTTATCCCGGTATACAAAAATATGTTGGAATACATGAATCTTCCGGTATACAGCTATCTCCAGGAATACATCTATTTTGAAGACAAGGTAATGATATCCAAACTTCTTCAAGACAGTAAAATATGTATGTACCTTTGTGACAGTATCGGATTGTGGTTCACTACGTTGAACTGTAGAAAAATATTCCAGGTCTCGTTTTTTCCTGGAACTACTATGTAAGATACAATGATATTCCTTTCCTCTGACGTCTGTTTTACATTCCCTGTACTTCTTGTAGCTGCACTTTGTTTTCCCGTCATCACATGTGCATAGTTTCTTGAAGTAAGTCGACAATGGAGTCAAGTTGTCGTAAACAGTTTCTGACGTAGATAGCAGGTCTTCTATGCTTCCGCTATTCAGACTACAATGTGAAAAAAGTGAAGAAAACAAACTATTATTATAATACGCATTTTGTTACATAGTTCTGACTTTTTACTAGTCTAAAAGTTGGCTTATCATAAACTTACAGTTTGGTAAGCTTTGTTTATACCTCAAACTCAGAATTCGTTCAGTTTGAAAACTGTCACTTTCATTTTGATTATATCAAAGGTGAAGATAACGAACATTGATTAATCCCATAACACTTAATCTAAAAACATCGCTGATATTGTTTTTTTTTAATGTTGGTGTATAAGTTGGTTTTCATATGAAATATTTAGTTGAAACGAATATGCTTATGTTTAAGTTTACTTGTTAAATTTCACGGTTCAGCAACAAAAGCTTATTTTTCAGACAATGTATATCTACATGTTCGTTTAAACGGCTGAACTTTCAAAGTAAAGAAGTTGAATAAAGAAGCCCCAAGTAGGAAATAAAACTAAGAATTCACCTAATTTTAACTATAAGAATTAAACATTTATAAAATCCAGTATTTCTTCTTGCCTGTTTAATTCTGTCATTTACATATTTCATAATTTGTAGTCGCAGACTTCGCACTATTTTCAATAACTTTTTAAACAAATTTAGGTTATGACTTTTCTATAGATTCCCCGAGAAATTCTTATTCTAAAGCAGGAATGGGGAAAGAACACATTTGCAGAAAACCATAGTAAAATATGTAAACTTTTGAACATTCATACATACAGGGTAATTTGTAAAGGAGATATACTGGCGATATAATAGTACACATACTTTATTTGGTATCAAACAATAAAGTATATTTTCACGGCAAACTAACAACTCAACTATATGACAAAAGGGATGATTTCAGCTTCTCCATCGTCAACTTCCCGTATTTATGTAGCAATATCCCATTATCATCTGCATATGGCGCCTATATCTCTCACCTGATTCGATATGCAAGAGCTTGTTCTGCGTATGGTGAGTTCGTAAATCGAGGCAAGCTACTGACAAACAAGTTGATGGTACAGTGGTTTCAACAGTTCTGATTGAAGTCGTTATTACAATCTACTTCGTCATCACAACCTACCATTGGGTCAAATCCTGTCTGACATGTTTCATACCGATTGTTAGACCGTCCTCGGCACACTAATTTTGACTACGAATAACTCCGTTTACCTGATCAGAATATAGAGCTCACGGCAGGTGTGACCGGTCGACAGGGGATACTTACTCCTACTAGACACCTATCCCACCTCTGTTGAATCCAGGGGTTCGTGTTTGCCAAACTATCTATTTTATATTGCTAGAAAGAACTATGATACTGATCAATTTTCGTAATCCTCACCTTTCATGCCAACTAGTGTGCGATAGGAGTGATACAAGGCATATTTATTCTTGGGATAGAGATGTTTATATTTTGTGAAAAAAAAATTGTAAATCAATACCCATCTTGCCTATTCATAACATGTTTGAATTATTATAACTAATGATGTTGCCAGTCTGTCATTCAGGCATTTGTTGCAAACCTTCGATCTATTAAATCATATCTCTTATTCTTAGACGAATTTCACTCCACTTTTTGACACTCTGTTTTTCCCTCTAATAGCTCTAGCAAGTTTATCGTTATTTCGGATTTCAAACATTTCGGTTGAGCATCACTGAAGAGACATAATTTGTCGAAATGCGCATCTGGTGCATCAAAATTGATACCGTATAAGTTTTACATTGCTAAGGTGTATTTCAATGTTTGCATGACATGTTGTTATTTAAAGAAACTCAGCAATCCGTGGCAACTCATTCAACCCCCACCGAGTTCAGTGAGTTACAGAATGGCAACTTTTGCTGTTCTTTAAAAGCAAGGGAACCAATTTGACGGCATTTTGCATACTTTCCACAAGTCATTAGTCGCATGTATGCATAAATGTCGTATTTCAGTTCAATGCATAAATACCCCTTGTCCCTTTCATCTACGCTATGTGCCATTTTTCTTCGATCTCAAGAAATATTACAGATGTTTATTCTACCAGAAAAAAGTACTGCATCAAAATTGCATAAAGGTTTCATTAAATAGAGTATTGCTAAATTTTTATCGATCTAAAATTCAACGCTTATAAAAATTAAAAGAGGCCAAACTGTTTACAAATGACAATATTGGAAACATCAAAATATCACTATGCCACCTACTAGATTAAGAGTAGTTTTTAACTGAGGAATTTGATTTAAAATCCAACAAATGAATTGATGAAAAGGTTAAACTAATGAACAATAATCAATCACATAACACCTGTAAGGAATATAAGACCTCCATCGTCCCTCTCTCCACAAGAAAAACTGCCAGTATTTAGAGAGGAAAAGTTAGATACGCATATTGCCAAAATATTGTGCAATAGCTAACCATGTACGGTTGTTTATGGAAAATATATCTCTGCCTTTACTGTATTGTAGTTAGAAAAACATGTTGGCCTCATCAAGTTGTTCATCGCCTGGCTAATAGTAGTAATCAAACTTCCATATGAAGGTTAACAAGGAATAAAATGTAAAAAAAAAAAAAAAAAAAAAAAAAAATTTGCACAGAACCTGTTCTTCGAACTAGATTCGATAAAATGTTGATAGATACCTCCAGGATTTCGAAAAATCATCTGGAGGATTTGAGTGACTGATAAGTCCATCCTTTCGGCTAAAATCATTAGTTTTGTCATCGTCCAACAATCCACATAACCCGGACGTTCTATTGAAGTCGGCAACAGTCGGATATATTTCTACATTGATGTACCAGGAATCAAACTCGTACAGTTTCGCTTTAACAAAAGTTCCAGTAGGGAATGTTATCTGAAATAATGTAAATAAAGTATTTACATTTACAAAATATGAATAGCAATTTCAAATGTTGGTGAGAGAGAAAGAATATCAATGCAAACTAGCACTAAACTAAACTACAAAAACGCTGAGAGAAACAAAACATGTACATGTTGAATTATCGACTGTAATATGGAGCAGAAATGACAACGTCCGTCATGAACTAGGGTCGGGACTTTTACTGTTAGGGTAGATGAATTCATAGATATGAATATATATATATATATCAAAATTCGTGAATTCGTCCTGCCTTCACGTAGTTCCACCCTCCTGTGACGTGATAAGTGTTTGCAAAATCAATTATTCATTTAGATTTATGCGTGATAGGTTAAAATATTTTGTTGGAGTCTCTTCCAATGGTTTTTTAAAAACATATTGTTGAAAATGAAATATTTCGAAAGTTTAAGTTATATATAGATAATCAATATGTTTCAAAATATTGAATTAAAAGGAAACAATCCTGTTTTCATTGGATCCTTTATCAAGTTCATTATGCGATATATTTTTTCTTCTTTAATGAAATCATTCTAAATACTATTGCATCGTTTTAACCAGTTTTTTGTGAATTTTTGTTAGTCCAGTTAAAGAAAAAATGCAATTTTCTGAAATTGATAAATGATTCGGTATATGTATGTCTCGCATCTTTAAAAGTGTGATGAGCTGTATACTTTATTTGATAAATCATTATAATTTCTAATAAATTGAAATAAACTAACATTTCAAACTTTAATTAGATTATAGCGAGTATTTAGTTTCCTTAGATTAATTAAGCCTATCATTACTACTTCGTGCATTTTGAATTGGTCCATTGGATGACTACTACGTTTCCTAAATCAATCCATACAAAGCATCAATTAACCAACCAAAAACAATAACCATGTAATTTTCAGTGTAAATGCCTTTGTTGATTTAGTGTAAAACATATGTTGATGAATTCAAGTGACATTCAAAATAAACATAATGTAATGAAAAATGTGTTGGCATTGTGAATTGCTAAAATAGCAATATACCGTAAAAAAAATAATATCGATGTCCTTACCCATGTAATTTTATGAAATGTTGCAAGACAGCATGACGTCAGAATAATAAATAAAAATCATACTAACAAGGGTTACTTCCAGTTGAAATTTGTTTATATCTAAAGGGGGCATAAAATGGTCCATACTGCACTTCGTCCTGAGATCATTATGAAGAATATAATCTTTTTTCCAAATACCGACTTTAAACTAAACTTTTGCTTAAATATGAATAAATAAAAACCTTATATTCTTTGTCTGATTCTTTGATAACTTTGATTGAATGGTCTCTGCATATAGGAAAGTTGATAGTCCGCTTTTGGTCACAAAAATCGATCATGAACACATCCTGACCAGATCTTGCTGCCACTCCGCAGATACATCGTGGATATTTCCAACAACTCGTATGACGTACCTGAACCTATGTCAATAGTAGATTTTGAACATGTGAAAGAACATTAAGGAAGAAAACACTCATTGAAAGCACTTATTTAATTAATGAAGTTCGTTTTGGGCCAAATCGATAGTCTGAGATGACATATATGGTTTACAAACAACAAAGCAAACTGGTGAAAATGTAACTTCGTATCTTATGATTTTTTTTTAAATTTGCTGAAATGATTCATTTCATTTCCATGAATATGAGCATTGCAATATAACATAAAGCGAAGCACTTCCATAACGACAAGGTTTGATGCTCTCCGGACAAATAACTTCAGACAAGATCATTGTTCAGAATCTTTTATCCACAGCGTTATTTGATAATGTATATTGTAATAACTAAGATACGATTATAAATTCAAATGCAATGAAAAGCATTCCATGTCCAGTATCAAAATCCCCGTACCTCTTGTAAATGGTCGTCATTTCTGTAAAGTATGTACGTCCTCCCAGGTAAGCAGCCATTACTCTGGCATTCATAGGATCTAAATCATTATTTTTCTAATAAATGTCATATTCAATAAAATTAATTTATTTAAGAAGAACATATCAATTTGGTAGTCAGTGCTTACTTTCCATCAAAGGTGGTCATGTGAGGATCAAGATAAGAACTGCATCGCTTTCCCTTCCATCCTTCCTGTGACTCTACGACATTGACCTGATCAAAACCAAGCAACTCAAAACAAATGTATACGGTGTTTTTATATGAGATGATAAAGTTTAACAATATATACACATTGTTTACTTTGTCGTCAATGCAACTATCACGAGTATCAAAAGCCTTTCAAGACGCGATGTATAAACCACATACCTTTTAAAGCATATACTCAAATATGATCTAGTCTAGTTTTACAAGTTTCTGATCAGTACATTTTCAAAAAAACTTTATATGATTTATATCGTTTAATACATTAGGTACTTGTTGATTGCATTATGAATGAACATACATTCACATCTGAAAGCTCGGCTTCGCTGAAGATTTTCGCTCCGTTCCCATTTGGTCTGTTTGTTTTCAATTGCAGTACAAGATGGTGGTCAGCAAGATAGTAATCCTCCTCATCGGAGTTAAAAATGTCCATGGTGTAGTCTTTACGCCAATTCACTGGATCCTCGTACTTCTGGCGTTCATTGTACTTGTAGCTAGGAATCTTAATTTCACAGTCTGTGAAATGACCGCTTGCTTTACATTTATCCTCGGTATCTTTATCCGGGAATGACAGCTGAATACTCAAAGAACTGCTGGATTGCAATCCATTGATCTCTATAGTTTCAGCAGCAAACGGAATTGTAGGACGTACTGTAAGAGTTCCTTTACGCTGTCTCTCAATTGTGAGGGTGGGATTCAAAATCTAAAGGCAAACACAGATTGGATGCGTAAAAATGATAGACAAAATAAACAGTAGAATTGCATAATCTGACCTCTTTTCCAGCATTAGCTTTCTGCGATCTTACCTTTATTTCAGCATTTACATTGCGTATCTCACCTCTATTTCAGGATTAACATCACGTGATGTGACCTCTATTTCACAATTAATATTACGTGATATGACCTCTATACCATTATTAACATTACGTGATATGACCTTTATTTCACCATCAACACTACGTGATCTGGGCTCTATTTCAGTATGAACATTAATTTATCTTACCTCTATTTCAGTACAGTTTATTATCATTTTGTAATCTGACCTCTATTCCAGCGAAGAAAAGATTGCTCGATGTTGAGGAACATGGTAAATCATCCTCTGATTTCTTTATTCCCACAGTACAGAGTATCTACAAAACATCCCGTACATTGCAGTAAAGGTATATATAACTCCAGCATATAGCTAAATTTGGATTTCACAAACGTGTCATACCCAGATGCCAATCTTTTTGCCTGCATCGTGGACATCTTCAGCAGAAAGTATGACATTCTGTGACGATGTCTTATCAACTGTCTGACTCTTAATCAACGTGCTGTTGTTGACGAACCAATTTATATGGTACAACAATGTATCGTCATCACCATGTGTAAAAGAGCAAACCAAATTCACATAGGGGTCGTATCTAATTGCATCGGCATTTCCTTTTGTGTTCCAGGTTATATTATGATAGGAAACTTGTGCGATTTCCACCGAGGTATTTACACCTGCAGATATAACGAACATTAAGAGCATTTTTTTTTTAAATATTCATTTGTGTTAAGGTTCATGGATATCATTCGTTTATGTTTCGTAGAAAAATAATTACACCGATTAATTAACTTGATTTTGCATGAAATGGTACTACATCTTCATCTATATTCCTTAATTCTGCATCTTAGACAGAATTGTGGAAATTTTCATTTTTTTGCAAATAGTTACAGACAACCCCCTTTGCTGCTTTAGGGGACAGTAAAAGTTGCCGTCGATAATATATTTTCCACCCGTCCATACACTTTCTAAACCAGCTATATGTTTTGATTTACAACTGGTCCATAAGATTTTGAGTTGCGGTGTGAACTTTTCATTTGTAAATATTCGGTTAACAAAACATGTGTCAGCAAAATACACTCGAATCAGGTATAAATCACCGTGAAACGTTATCAAAACATTTCTTAAATGGTACCCTGCGTTCAAATACATGTTAATATTGGTTTCAAAATAATATATTCAATGTAGATTAAGGAGAAGTTAAATTAAACATGTACCGTGGTTAGTTGTATGTTTCAATATCAGTGGAATTCAAAGATGTCATTGGAAATCTGAAGCATGACGGATTTATTTCTTCAAGAAATAACAAATATTGAGAAAGATAGTTCCTTCAAGAAGCGCACTCCACAGGATGTTACATCTGTGTGGTCGCAGCTTTGCCACTTC